>NW_025547643.1:0-102372 GCF_905237065.1 Salmo salar
TGTCTGGAGTGTTGGAACCCCCTGGCTATCTGTAAATGATGTCTGAGTGTTGGAGTTTGCCCCTGGCTAACTGTAAATGATGTCTGAGTGTTGGTAGCCCCTGGCTATCTGTAAATTCTGTCTGAGTGTTGGACTCTGCCCCTGGCTATCTGTAAATGATGTCTGAGTGATGGAGTGTGCCCTGGCTATCTATAAATGATGTCTTAGTGTTGGAGTGGCCCTGGCTGTCTGTAAATGATGTCTGAGTGATGCAGTCTTCCCTGGCTATCTGTTAATGATGTCTGAGTGTTGGAGTGGCCCCTGGCTGTCTGTAAATGATGTCTGAGTGATGGAGTGTGCCCTGGCTATCTGTAAATGATGTCTGAGTGATGGAGTGTGCCCCTGGCTATCTGTAAATGATGTCTCAGTGATGGAGTGTTCCCCTGGCTATCTGTAAATTATGTCTGAGTGATGGAGTGAGCCCTGCTATCTGTAAGTAATGTTGGAGTGTACCCTGGCTATCTGTAAATGTCTGAGGGTTGGAGGTACCCCTGAGCGATGTGTAAATTATGTCTGAGTGATGGGGTGTTTGCCTGGCTATCTGTAAACGATGTCTGAGGTATGGAGGGCCCTGGCTATCTGTAAATGATGTCTGAGTGTTTGAGTGTGCCCTGGCTATCTGTAAATTCTGTCTGAGTGTTGGAGCCCTGGCTAACTGTAAATGATGTCTGAGTGTTGGAGTGTGCCCTGGCTATTTCTAAATGATGTCTGAGTGTTGGAGCCCTGGCTATCTGTAAATGATGTCTGAGTGTTGGTGTAGCCCTGGCTATCTGTAAATTCTGTCTGAGTGTTGGAGGCCCCTGGCTATCTGTAAATGATGTCTGAGGGATGGAGTGTCCCCTGGTTATCTGTAAATAATGTCTGAGTGTTGGAGTGTTCCCCTGGCTATTTGTAAATGATGTCTGAGTGATGGAGTGTGCCCCTGGCCATCTGTAAGTAATGTCTGAGTGTTGGAGTGTACCCCTGGCTATCTGTAAATTATGTCTGAGTGTTGGAGTGTGCCCCTGGCTATCTGTAAATTATGTGTGAGTGATGGAGTGTGCCCCTGGCTATCTGTAAATGATGTCTGAGTGATGGAGTGTGCCCCTGGCTATCTGTAAATGATGTCTCAGTGATGGAGTGTTCCCCTGGCTATCTGTAAATGATGTCTGGGTTTTGGAGCCCCTGGCTATCTCTAAATGATGTCTTAGTGTTGGAGCCCCTGGCTATCTGTAAATTCTGTCTGAGTGTTGGGTGAGACCCTGGCTATCTGTAAATGATGTCTGAGTGTTGGAGCCCCTGGCTATCTGTAAATGATGTCTGAGTGTTGGAGGGCCCTGGCTATCTGTAAATGATGTCTGAGTGATGGAGTGAGCCCCTGGCTATCTGTAAATGATGTCTGAGTGTTGGAGCCCCTGGCTATCTGTAAATGATGTCTGAGTGTTGGAGCCCCTGGCTATCTGTAAATGATGTCTGAGTGTTGGAGTGTGCCCTGGCTATCTGTAAATGATGTCTGAGTGATGGAGTGAGCCCTGGCTATCTGTAAATGATGTCTGAGTGTTGGAGCCCTGGCTAACTGTAAATGATGTCTGAGTGTTGGAGCCCCTGGCTATCTGTAAATGATGTCTGAGTGATGGAGTGAGCCCTGGCATATCTGTAAATTCTGTCTGAGTGTTGGAGTGTGCCCCTGGCTATCTGTAAATGATGTCTGAGTGATGGAGTGAGCCCCTGGCTATCTGTAAATGATGTCTGAGTGTTGGAGCACCTGGCTATCTGTAAATTCTGTCTCAGTGTTGGAGCCCTGGCTATCTGTAAATGATGTCTGAGTGTTGGAGCCCCTGGCTATCTGTAAATGATGTCTGAGTGTTGGAGAGTGCCCTGGCTATCTGTAAATACTGTCTGAATTTTTGGAGTGTGCCCCTGGCTAACTGTAAATGATGTCTGAGTGTTGGAGCCCTGGCTATCTGTAAATTCTGTCTGAGTGTTAGAGCACCTGGCTATCTGTAAATGATGTCTGAGTGTTGGAGCCCTGGCTATCTGTAAATTCTGTCTGAGTGTTGGAGTGAGCCCTGGCTATCTGTAAATGATGTCTGAGTGTTGGAGCACCTGGCTATCTGTAAATTCTGTCTCAGTGTTGGAGCCCCTGGCTATCTGTAAATGATGTCTGAGTGTTGGAGTGTGCCCCTGGCAATTTGTAAATGATGTCTGAGTGATGGAGTGAGCCCCTGGCTATCTGTAAATGATGTCTGAGTGTTGGAGCACCTGGCTATCTGTAAATTCTGTCTCAGTGTTGGAGCCCCTGGCTATCGGTAAATGATGTCTGAGTGTTGGAGAGTGCCCCTGGCTATCTGTAAATCCTGTCTGAATTTTTGGAGTGTGCCCCTGGCTAACTGTAAATGATGTCTGAGTGTTGGAGCCCCTGGCTATCTGTAAATGATGTCTGAGTGTTGGAGCCCCTGGCTATCTGTAAATGATGTCTGAGTGTTGGAGTCCCTGGCTATCTGTAAATTCTGTCTGAGTGTTGGAGCCCCTGGCTATCTGTAAATGAGGTCTGAGTGTTGGAGTGTGCCCCTGGCTATCTGTAAATGATGTCTGAGTGTTGGAGTGAGCTCCTGGCTATCTGTAAATGATGTCTGAGTGTTGGAGTGTGCCCCTGGCTATCTGTAAATGATGTCTGAGTGATGGAGTGAGCCCTGGCTGTCTGTAAATGATGTCTGAGTGTTGGAGCCCCTGGCTATCTGTAAATGATGACTGAGTGTTGGAGTGTGCCCCTGGCTATCTGTAAATTCTGTCTGAGTATTGGAGTGTGCCCCTGGCTATCTGTAAATGATGTCTGAGTGATGAGTGAGCCCTGGCTATCTGTAAATGATGTCTGAGTGTTGGAGCACCTGGCTATCTGTAAATGATGTCTGAGTGTTGGAGCCCCTGGCTATCTGTAAATTCTGTCTGAGTGTTGGAGACCCTGGCTATCTGTAAATGATGTCTGAGTGTTGGAGGTGCCCCTGGCTATCTGTAAATGATGTCTGAGTGATGGAGTGAGCCCCTGGCTATCTGTAAATTATGTCTGAGTGTTGGAGCCCTGGGTATCTGTAAATTATGTCTGAGTGTTGGAGGGCCCTGGCTATCTGTAAATGATGTCTGGGTGTTGGAGTGCCCCTGGCTATCTGTAAATGATGTCTTAGTGTTGGAGCCCCTGGCTATCTGTAAATGATGTCTGAGTGTTGGAACCCTGGCTATCTGTAAATGATGTCTGAGTGTTGGAGTTTGCCCCTGGCTAACTGTAAATGATGTCTGAGTGTTGGAGCCCCTGGCTATCTGTAAATTCTGTCTGAGTGTTGGAGCCCTGGCTATCTGTAAATGATGTCTGAGTGATGGATGGCCCCTGGCTATCTATAAATGATGTCTTAGTGTTGGAGTGTGCCCCTGGCTATCTGTAAATGATGTCTGAGTGATGCAGTCTTCCCTGGCTATCTGTTAATGATGTCTGAGTGTTGGAGTGTGCCCCTGGCTATCTGTAAATGATGTCTGAGTGATGGAGTGTGCCCTGGCTATCTGTAAATTCTGTCTGAGTGATGGAGTGTGCCCCTGGCTATCTGTAAATGATGTCTCAGTGATGGAGTGTTCCCTGGCTATCTGTAAATTATGTCTGAGTGATGGAGTGTCCCCCTGGCTATCTGTAAATTATGTCTGAGTGATGGAGTGAGCCCCTGGCTATCTGTAGGTAATGTTGGAGTGTACCCTGGCTATCTGTAAATGTCTGAGGGTTGGAGTGTACCCTGGCGATGTGTAAATTATGTCTGAGTGATGGGGTGTTTGCCTGGCTATCTGTAAACGATGTCTGAGGTATGGAGTGTGCCCTGGCTATCTGTAAATGATGTCTGAGTGTTTGAGTGTGCCCCTGGCTATCTGTAAATTCTGTCTGAGTGTTGGAGCCCTGGCTAACTGTAAATGATGTCTGAGTGTTGGAGTGTGCCCCTGGCTATTTCTAAATGATGTCTGAGTGTTGGAGCCCCTGGCTATCTGTAAATGATGTCTGAGTGTTGTAGCCCCTGGCTATCTGTAAATTCTGTCTGAGTGTTGGAGCCCCTGGCTATCTGTAAATGATGTCTGAGGGATGGAGTGTCCCCTGGTTATCTGTAAATAATGTCTGAGTGTTGGAGTGTGCCCCTGGCTATCTGTAAATGATGTGTGGGTGATGGAGTGTGCCCCTGGCTATCTGTAAATGATGTCTGAGTGATGGAGTGTGCCCCTGGCTATCTGTAAATGATGTCTCAGTGATGGAGTGTTCCCCTGGCTATCTGTAAATGATGTCTGAGTGATGGAGTTTGCCCCTGGCTATCTATAAATGTCTGAGTGTTGGAGTGTGCCCCTGGCTATCTGTAAATGATGTCTGAGTGTTGGAGTGTGCCCCTGGCAATCTGTAAATTCTGTCTGAGTGTTGGAGACCCTGGTTATCTGTAAATTATGTCTGAGTGTTGGAGCCCCTGGCTATCTGTAAATGATGTCTGAGTGTTGGAGTGTGCTCCTGGCTATCTGTAAATGATGTCTGAGTGTTGGAGCCCCTGGCTATCTGTAAATTCTGTCTGAGTGTTGGAGACCCTGGCTATCTGTAAATGATGTCTGAGTGTTGGAGCCCCTGGCTATCTGTAAATGATGTGTGAGTGATGGAGTGTGCCCCTGGCTATCTGTAAATGATGTCTGAGTGATGGAGTGTGCCCCTGGCTATCTGTAAATGATGTCTCAGTGATGGAGTGTTCCCCTGGCTATCTGTAAATGATGTCTGAGTGATGGAGTGTGCCCCTGGCTATCTGTAAATGATGTCTGAGTGATGGAGTGAGCCCCTGGCTATCTGTAAGTAAGGTCTGAGTGATGGAGTGTTCCCTGGCTATCTGTAAATGATGTCTGAGGATGGAGTGTGCCCCTGGCTATCTGTAAATGATGTCTGAGTGTTGGGTGTGCCCTGGCTATCTGTAAATGAAGTCTGAGTGTTGGAGCCCCTGGCTATCTGTAAATGATGTCTGAGTGATGGAGTGTGCCCCTGGCTATCTATAAATGTCTGAGTGTTGGAGTGTGCCCCTGGCTATCTGTAAATGATGTCTGAGTGTTGGAGTGTGCCCTGGCTATCTGTAAATGAAGTCTGAGTGTTGGAGACCCTGGTTATCTGTAAATTATGTCTGAGTGTTGGAGCCCTGGCTATCTGTAAATTATGTCTGAGTGTTGGAGTGTGCCCCTGGCTATCTGTAAATGATGTCTGGGTTTTGGAGCCCCTGGCTATCTCTAAATGATGTCTGAGTGTTGGAGCCCCTGGCTATCTGTAAATTCTGTCTGAGTGTTGGAGACCCTGGCTATCTGTAAATGATGTCTGAGTGTTGGAGCCCTGGCTATCTGTAAATGATGTCTGAGTGTTGGAGTGTGCCCTGGCTATCTGTAAATGATGTCTGAGTGATGGAGTGAGCCCTGGCTATCTGTAAATGATGTCTGAGTGTTGGAGCCCCTGGCTATCTGTAAATGATGTCTGAGTGTTGGAGCCCCTGGCTATCTGTAAATGATGTCTGAGTGATGGAGTGAGCCCTGGCTATCTGTAAATGATGTCTGAGTGTTGGAGCCCCTGGCTATCTGTAAATTCTGTCTGAGTGTTGGAGCCCCTGGCTATCTGTAAATTATGTCTGAGTGTTGGAGGCCCTGGCTATCTGTAAATTATGTCTGAGTGTTGGAGCCCCTGGCTATCTGTAAATTCTGTCTGAGTGTTGGAGCCCCTGGCTATCTGTAAATGATGTCTGAGTGTTGGAGCCCCTGGCAATCTTTAAATGATGTCTGGGTGTTGGAGTGTGCCCCTGGCTATCTGTAAATTCTGTCTGAGTGTTGGACTGTGCCCCTGGCTATCTGTAAATGATGTCTGAGGGATGGAGTGTACCCCTGGTTATCTGTAAATAATGTCTGAGTGTTGGAGTGATCCCCTGGCTATCTGTAAATGATGTCTGAGTGTTGGAGTGTGCCCAAGGCTATCTGTAAATGATGTCTGAGTGATGGAGTGAGCCCCTGGCTATCTGTAAATGATGTCTGGGTTTTGGAGCCCCTGGCTATCTCTAAATGATGTCTGAGTGTTGGAGCCACTGGCTATCTGTAAATTCTGTCTGGGTGTTGGAGACCCTGGCTATCTGTAAATGATGTCTGAGTGTTGGAGCCCCTGGCTATCTGTAAATGATGTCTGAGTGTTGGAGTGTGCCCCTGGCTATCTGTAAATGATGTCTGAGTGATGGAGTGAGCCCCTGGCTATCTGTAAATGATGTCTGAGTGTTGGAGCCCCTGGCTATCTGTAAATGATGTCTGAGTGTTGGAGCCCCTGGCTATCTGTAAATGATGTCTGAGTGATGGAGTGAGCCCCTGGCTATCTGTAAATGATGTCTGAGTGTTGGAGCCCCTGGCTATCTGTAAATTCTGTCTGAGTGTTGGAGCCAATGGCTATCTGTAAATGATGTCTGGGTGTTGGAGTGTGCCCCTGGCTATCTGTAAATGATGTCTGAGGGATGGAGTGTACCCCTGGTTATCTGTAAATAATGTCTGAGTGTTGGAGTGACCCCTGGCTATCTGTAAATGATGTCTGAGTGTTGGATGTGCCAGGCTATCTGTAAGATGTCTGGTGAGGGGAGCCCTGGCTATCTGTAAATGATGTCTGAGTGTTGGCGCCCCTGGCAATCTGTAAATGATGTCTGGGTGTTGGAGTGTGCCCCTGGCTATCTGTAAATGATGTCTGAGGGATGGAGTGTACCCCTGGTTATCTGTAAATAATGTCTGAGTGTTGGAGTGATCCCCTGGCTATCTGTAAATGATGTCTGAGTGTTGGAGTGTGCCCAAGGCTATCTGTAAATGATGTCTGAGTGATGGAGTGAGCCCCTGGCTATCTGTAAATGATGTCTGAGTGTTGGCGCCCCTGGCTATCTGTAAATGAAGTCTGGGTGTTGGAGTGTGCCCCTGGCTATCTGTAAATTCTGTCTGAGTGTTGGACTGTGCCCCTGGCTATCTGTAAATGATGTCTGAGGGATGGAGTGTGCCCTGGCTATCTGTAAATTCTGTCTGAGTGTTGGAGTGTGCCCCTGGCTATTTGTAAATGATGTCTGAGTGATGGAGTGAGCCCCTGGCTATCTGTAAATTCTGTCTGAGTGTTGGAGTGTGCCCCTGGCTATCTGTAAATTCTGTCTCAGTGTTGGAGCCCCTGGCTATCTGTAAATGATGTCTGAGTGTTGGAGCCCTGGCTATCTGTAAATGAGGTCTGAGTGTTGGAGTGTGCCCCTGGCTATATGTAAATGATGTCTGAGTGATGGAGCCCCTGGCTATCTGTAAATGATGTCTGAGTGTTGGAGCCACTGGCTATATGTAAATGATGTCTGGGTTTTATAGCCCTGGCTATCTGTAAATGATGTCTGAGTGTTGGAGCCCTGGCTATCTGTAAATTCTGTCTGAGTGTTGGAGCCCTGGCTATCTGTAAATGATGTCTGAGTGTTGGAGTGTGCCCCTGGCTATCTGTAAATGATGTCTGAGTGATGGAGTGAGCCCCTGGCTATCTGTAAATGATGTCTGAGTGTTGGAGCCCCTGGCTATCTGTAAATGATGTCTGAGTGTTGGAGCCCCTGGCTATCTGTAAATGATGTCTGAGTGATGGAGTGAGCCCCTGGCTATCTGTAAATGATGTCTGAGTGTTGGAGCCCCTGGCTATCTGTAAATTATGTCTGAGTGTTGGAGCCCCTGGCTATCTGTAAATTATGTCTGAGTGTTGGAGCCCCTGGCTATCTGTAAATTCTGTCTGAGTGTTGGAGCCCTGGCTATCTGTAAATGATGTCTGAGTGTTGGAGCCCCTGGCTATCTGTAAATGATGTCTGGGTGTTGGAGTGTGCCCCTGGCTATCTGTAAATTCTGTCTGAGTGTTGGACTGTGCCCCTGGCTATCTGTAAATGATGTCTGAGGGATGGAGTGTACCCCTGGTTATCTGTAAATAATGTCTGAGTGTTGGAGTGATCCCTGGCTATCTGTAAATTATGTCTGAGTGTTGGAGTGTGCCCAAGGCTATCTGTAAATGATGTCTGAGTGATGGAGTGAGCCCCTGGCTATCTGTAAATGATGTCTGAGTGTTGGCGCCCTGGCTATCTGTAAATGATGTCTGAGTGTTGGAGTGTGCCCCTGGCTATCTGTAAATTCTGTCTGAGTGTTGGAGTGTGCCCCTGGCTATTTGTAAATGACGTCTGAGTGATGGAGTGAGCCCTGGCTATCTGTAAATTCTGTCTGAGTGTTGGAGTCTGCCCCTGGCTATCTGTAAATTCTGTCTCAGTGTTGGAGCCCCTGGCTATCTGTAAATGATGTCTGAGTGTTGGAGCCCCTGGCTATCTGTAAATGAGGTCTGAGTGTTGGAGTATGCCCCTGGCTATATGTAAATGATGTCTGAGTGATGGAGCCCCTGGCTATCTGTAAATGATGTCTGAGTGTTGGAGCCACTGGCTGTCTGTAAATGATGTCTGGGTTTTGGAGCCCCTGGCTATCTGTAAATGATGTCTGAGTGTTGGAGCCCCTGGCTATCTGTAAATTCTGTCTGAGTGTTGGAGCCCCTGGCTATCTGTAAATGATGTCTGAGTGTTGGAGCCCCTGGCTATCTGTAAATGATGTCTGAGTGTTGGAGTGTGCCCCTGGCTATCTGTAAATGATGTCTGAGTGATGGAGTGAGCCCTGGCTATCTGTAAATGATGTCTGAGTGTTGGAGCCACTGCCTATCTGTAAATGATGTCTGAGTGTTGGAGCCCTGGCTATCTGTAAATGATGTCTGAGTGATGGAGTGAGCCCCTGGCTATCTGTAAATGATGTCTGAGTGTTGGAGCCACTGGCTATCTGTAAATGATGTCTGGGTGTTGGAGCCCTGGCTATCTGTAAATTATGTCTGAGTGTTGGAGCCCCTGGCTATCTGTAAATGCTGTCTGAGTGTTGGAGCCCCTGGCTATCTGTAAATGATGTCTGAGTGTTGGAGTGTGCCCTGGCTATCTGTAAATGATGTCTGAGTGTTGGAGTGAGCCCCTGGCTATCTGTAAATGATGTCTGAGTGTTGGAGCCCCTGGCTATCTGTAAATGATGTCTGAGTGTTGGAGCCCCTGGCTATCTGTAAATGATGTCTGAGTGATGGAGTGAGCCCCTGGCTATCTGTAAATGATGTCTGAGTGTTGGAGCCCTGGCTATCTGTAAATTATGTCTGAGTGTTGGAGCCCTGGCTATCTGTAAATTATGTCTGAGTGTTGGAGCCCCTGGCTATCTGTAAATTCTGTCTGAGTGTTGGAGCCCTGGCTATCTGTAAATGATGTCTGAGTGTTGGAGCCCCTGGCAATCTGTAAATGATGTCTGAGTGTTGGAGTGTGTGCCCCTGGCTATCTGTAAATTCTGTCTGAGTGTTGGACTGTGCCCCTGGCTATCTGTAAATGATGTCTGAGTGATGGAGTGTACCCCTGGTTATCTGTAAATGATGTCTGAGTGTTGGAGTGATCCCCTGGCTATCTGTAAATTATGTCTGAGTGTTGGAGTGTGCCCAAGGCTATCTGTAAATGATGTCTGAGTGATGGAGTGAGCCCCTGGCTATCTGTAAATGATGTCTGAGTGTTGGCGCCCCTGGCTATCTGTAAATGATGTCTGAGTGTTGGAGTGTGCCCCTGGCTGTCTGTAAATTCTGTCTGAGTGTTGGAGTGTGCCCCTGGCTATTTGTAAATGACGTCTGAGTGATGGAGTGAGCCCCTGGCTATCTGTAAATTCTGTCTGAGTGTTGGAGTCTGCCCCTGGCTATCTGTAAATTCTGTCTGAGTGTTGGAGCCCTGGCTATCTGTAAATGATGTCTGAGTGTTGGAGCCCTGGCTATCTGTAAATGAGGTCTGAGTGTTGGAGTATGCCCCTGGCTATATGTAAATGATGTCTGAGTGTTGGAGCCCCTGGCTATCTGTAAATGATGTCTGAGTGTTGGAGCCACTGGCTATCTGTAAATGATGTCTGGGTTTTGGAGCCCCTGGCTATCTGTAAATGATGTCTGAGTGTTGGAGCCCCTGGCTATCTGTAAATTCTGTCTGAGTGTTGGAGCCCCTGGCTATCTGTAAATGATGTCTGAGTGTTGGAGCCCCTGGCTATCTGTAAATGATGTCTGAGTGTTGGAGTGTGCCCCTGGCTATCTGTAAATGATGTCTGAGTGATGGAGTGAGCCCCTGGCTATCTGTAAATGATGTCTGAGTGTTGGAGCCACTGCCTATCTGTAAATGATGTCTGAGTGTTGGAGCCCCTGGCTATCTGTAAATGATGTCTGAGTGATGGAGTGAGCCCTGGCTATCTGTAAATGATGTCTGAGTGTTGGAGCCCATGGCTATCTGTAAATTCTGTCTGAGTGTTGGAGTGTGCCCCCTGGCTATCTGTAAATGATGTCTGAGTGATGGAGTGAGCCCCTGGCTATCTGTAAATTATGTCTGATTGTTGGAGCCCCTGGCTATCTGTAAATGATGTCTGAGTGTTGGAGCCCCTGGCTATCTGTAAATGATGTCTGAGTGATGGAGTGAGCCCCTGGCTATCTGTAAATTCTGTCTGAGTGTTGGAGTGTGCCCCTGGCTATCTGTAAATGATGTCTGAGTGATGGAGTGAGCCCCTGGCTATCTGTAAATGATGTCTGAGTGTTGGAGCACCTGGCTATCTGTAAATTCTGTCTGAGTGTTGGAGCCCCTGGCTATCTGTAAA
Source organism: Salmo salar (assembly GCF_905237065.1). Classification (NCBI taxonomy): domain Eukaryota; kingdom Metazoa; phylum Chordata; class Actinopteri; order Salmoniformes; family Salmonidae; genus Salmo; species Salmo salar. The sequence goes on from NW_025547643.1 coordinate 10,759, forward strand.
TGATGTCTGAGTGTTGGAGCCCCTGGCTATCTGTAAATGATGTCTGAGTGTTGGAGAGTGCCCTGGCTATCTGTAAATACTGTCTGAATTTTGGAGTGTGCCCCTGGCTAACTGTAAATGATGTCTGAGTGTTGGAGCCCCTGGCTATCTGTAAATTCTGTCTGAGTGTTAGAGCACCTGGCTATCTGTAAATGATGTCTGAGTGTTGGAGCCCCTGGCTATCTGTAAATTATGTCTGAGTGTTGGAGTGAGCCCCTGGCTATCTGTAAATGATGTCTGAGTGTTGGAGCCCCTGGCTATCTGTAAATGATGTCTGAGTGTTGGAGCCCCTGGCTATCTGTAAATGATGTCTGAGTGATGGAGTGAGCCCCTGGCTATCTGTAAATGATGTCTGAGTGTTGGAGCCCCTGGCTATCTGTAAATTATGTCTGAGTGTTGGAGCCCCTGGCTATCTGTAAATTATGTCTGAGTGTTGGAGCCCCTGGCTATCTGTAAATTCTGTCTGAGTGTTGGAGCCCCTGGCTATCTGTAAATGATGTCTGAGTGTTGGAGCCCCTGGCAATCTGTAAATGATGTCTGGGTGTTGGAGTGTGCCCCTGGCTATCTGTAAATTCTGTCTGAGTGTTGGACTGTGCCCCTGGCTATCTGTAAATGATGTCTGAGGGATGGAGTGTACCCCTGGTTATCTGTAAATAATGTCTGAGTGTTGGAGTGATCCCCTGGCTATCTGTAAATTATGTCTGAGTGTTGGAGTGTGCCCAAGGCTATCTGTAAATGATGTCTGAGTGATGGAGTGAGCCCCTGGCTATCTGTAAATGATGTCTGAGTGTTGGCGTTCCTGGCTATCTGTAAATGATGTCTGAGTGTTGGAGTGTGCCCCTGGCTATCTGTAAATTCTGTCTGAGTGTTGGAGTGTGCCCCTGGCTATTTGTAAATGACGTCTGAGTGATGGAGTGAGCCCCTGGCTATCTGTAAATTCTGTCTGAGTGTTGGAGTCTGCCCCTGGCTATCTGTAAATGATGTCTGAGTGTTGGAGCCCCTGGCTATCTGTAAATGATGTCTGAGTGTTGGAGCCCCTGGCTATCTGTAAATGAGGTCTGAGTGTTGGAGTATGCCCCTGGCTATATGTAAATGATGTCTGAGTGATGGAGCCCCTGGCTATCTGTAAATGATTTCTGAGTGTTGGAGCCACTGGCTATCTGTAAATGATGTCTGGGTTTTGGAGCCCCTGGCTATCTGTAAATGATGTCTGAGTGTTGGAGCCCCTGGCTATCTGTAAATTCTGTCTGAGTGTTGGAGCCCCTGGCTATCTGTAAATGATGTCTGAGTGTTGGAGCCCCTGGCTATCTGTAAATGATGTCTGAGTGTTGGAGTGTGCCCCTGGCTATCTGTAAATGATGTCTGAGTGATGGAGTGAGCCCCTGGCTATCTGTAAATGATGTCTGAGTGTTGGAGCCACTGCCTATCTGTAAATGATGTCTGAGTGTTGGAGCCCCTGGCTATCTGTAAATGATGTCTGAGTGATGGAGTGAGCCCCTGGCTATCTGTAAATGATGTCTGAGTGTTGGAGCCACTGGCAATCTGTAAATGATGTCTGGGTGTTGGAGTGTGCCCCTGGCTATCTGTAAATTCTGTCTGAGTGTTGGACTGTGCCCCTGGCTATCTGTAAATGATGTCTGAGGGATGGAGTGTACCCCTGGTTATCTGTAAATAATGTCTGAGTGTTGGAGTGATCCCCTGGCTATCTGTAAATTATGTCTGAGTGTTGGAGTGTGCCCCTGGCTATCTGTAAATGATGTCTGAGTGTTGGAGTGAGCCCCTGGCTATCTGTAAATGATGTCTGAGTGTTGGAGCCCCTGGCTATCTGTAAATGATGTCTGAGTGTTGGAGCCCCTGGCTATCTGTAAATGATGTCTGAGTGATGGAGTGAGCCCCTGGCTATCTGTAAATGATGTCTGAGTGTTGGAGCCCCTGGCTATCTGTAAATTATGTCTGAGTGTTGGAGCCCCTGGCTATCTGTAAATTATGTCTGAGTGTTGGAGCCCCTGGCTATCTGTAAATTCTGTCTGAGTGTTGGAGCCCCTGGCTATCTGTAAATGATGTCTGAGTGTTGGAGTGTGCCCCTGGCTATCTGTAAATGATGTCTGAGTGTTGGAGTGAGCCCCTGGCTATCTGTAAATGATGTCTGAGTGTTGGAGCCCCTGGCTATCTGTAAATGATGTCTGAGTGTTGGAGCCCCTGGCTATCTGTAAATGATGTCTGAGTGATGGAGTGAGCCCCTGGCTATCTGTAAATGATGTCTGAGTGTTGGAGCCCCTGGCTATCTGTAAATTATGTCTGAGTGTTGGAGCCCCTGGCTATCTGTAAATTATGTCTGAGTGTTGGAGCCCCTGGCTATCTGTAAATTCTGTCTGAGTGTTGGAGCCCCTGGCTATCTGTAAATGATGTCTGAGTGTTGGAGCCCCTGGCAATCTGTAAATGATGTCTGGGTGTTGGAGTGTGCCCTGGCTATCTGTAAATGCTGTCTGAGTGTTGGACTGTGCCCTGGCTATCTGTAAATGATGTCTGAGGGATGGAGTGTAGCCCCTGGTTATCTGTAAATAATGTCTGAGTGTTGGAGTGATCCCCTGGCTATCTGTAAATTATGTCTGAGTGTTGGAGTGTGCCCAAGGCTATCTGTAAATGATGTCTGAGTGATGGAGTGAGCCCTGGCTATCTGTAAATGATGTCTGAGTGTTGGCGCCCCTGGCTATCTGTAAATGATGTCTGAGTGTTGGAGTGTGCCCTGGCTATCTGTAAATTCTGTCTGAGTGTTGGACTGTGCCCCTGGCTATCTGTAAATGATGTCTGAGGGATGGAGTGTACCCTGGTTATCTGTAAATAATGTCTGAGTGTTGGAGTGATCCCCTGGCTATCTGTAAATTATGTCTGAGTGTTGGAGTGTGCCCAAGGCTATCTGTAAATGATGTCTGAGTGATGGAGTGAGCCCCTGGCTATCTGTAAATGATGTCTGAGTGTTGGCGCCCCTGGCTATCTGTAAATGATGTCTGAGTGTTGGAGTGTGCCCCTGGCTATCTGTAAATTCTGTCTGAGTGTTGGAGTGTGCCCCTGGCTATTTGTAAATGACGTCTGAGTGATGGAGTGAGCCCCTGGCTATCTGTAAATTCTGTCTGAGTGTTGGAGTCTGCCCCTGGCTATCTGTAAATTCTGTCTCAGTGTTGGAGCCCCTGGCTATCTGTAAATGATGTCTGAGTGTTGGAGCCCCTGGCTATCTGTAAATGAGGTCTGAGTGTTGGAGTATGCCCCTGGCTATCTGTAAATGATGTCTGAGTGATGGAGCCCCTGGCTATCTGTAAATGATGTCTGAGTGTTGGAGCCACTGGCTATCTGTAAATGATGTCTGGGTTTTGGAGCCCTGGCTATCTGTAAATGATGTCTGAGTGTTGGAGCCCCTGGCTATCTGTAAATTCTGTCTGAGTGTTGGAGCCCCTGGCTATCTGTAAATGATGTCTGAGTGTTGGAGCCCCTGGCTATCTGTAAATGATGTCTGAGTGTTGGAGTGTGCCCCTGGCTATCTGTAAATGATGTCTGAGTGATGGAGTGAGCCCCTGGCTATCTGTAAATGATGTCTGAGTGTTGGAGCCACTGCCTATCTGTAAATGATGTCTGAGTGTTGGAGCCCCTGGCTATCTGTAAATGATGTCTGAGTGATGGAGTGAGCCCCTGGCTATCTGTAAATGATGTCTGAGTGTTGGAGCCCATGGCTATCTGTAAATTCTGTCTGAGTGTTGGAGTGTGCCCCTGGCTATCTGTAAATGATGTCTGAGTGATGGAGTGAGCCCCTGGCTATCTGTAAATTATGTCTGATTGTTGGAGCCCCTGGCTATCTGTAAATGATGTCTGAGTGTTGGAGCCCCTGGCTATCTGTAAATGATGTCTGAGTGATGGAGTGAGCCCCTGGCTATCTGTAAATTCTGTCTGAGTGTTGGAGTGTGCCCCTGGCTATCTGTAAATGATGTCTGAGTGATGGAGTGAGCCCCTGGCTATCTGTAAATGATGTCTGAGTGTTGGAGCACCTGGCTATCTGTAAATTCTGTCTCAGTGTTGGAGCCCCTGGCTATCTGTAAATGATGTCTGAGTGTTGGAGCCCCTGGCTATCTGTAAATGATGTCTGAGTGTTGGAGAGTGCCCCTGGCTATCTGTAAATACTGTCTGAATTTTGGAGTGTGCCCCTGGCTAACTGTAAATGATGTCTGAGTGTTGGAGCCCCTGGCTATCTGTAAATTCTGTCTGAGTGTTGGAGCACCTGGCTATCTGTAAATGATGTCTGAGTGTTGGAGCCCCTGGCTATCTGTAAATTATGTCTGAGTGTTGGAGTGAGCCCCTGGCTATCTGTAAATGATGTCTGAGTGTTGGAGCCCTGGCTATCTGTAAATGATGTCTGAGTGTTGGAGCCCCTGGCTATCTGTAAATGATGTCTGAGTGTTGGAGTGAGCCCCTGGCTATCTGTAAATGATGTCTGAGTGTTGGAGCCCCTGGCTATCTGTAAATTATGTCTGAGTGTTGGAGCCCTGGCTATCTGTAAATTCTGTCTGAGTGTTGGAGCCCCTGGCTATCTGTAAATGATGTCTGAGTGTTGGAGCCCCTGGCAATCTGTAAATGATGTCTGGGTGTTGGAGTGTGCCCCTGGCTATCTGTAAATTCTGTCTGAGTGTTGGACTGTGCCCCTGGCTATCTGTAAATGATGTCTGAGGGATGGAGTGTACCCTGGTTATCTGTAAATAATGTCTGAGTGTTGGAGTGATCCCCTGGCTATCTGTAAATTATGTCTGAGTGTTGGAGTGTGCCCAAGGCTATCTGTAAATGATGTCTGAGTGATGGAGTGAGCCCCTGGCTATCTGTAAATGATGTCTGAGTGTTGGCGCCCCTGGCTATCTGTAAATGATGTCTGAGTGTTGGAGTGTGCCCCTGGCTATCTGTAAATTCTGTCTGAGTGTTGGACTGTGCCCCTGGCTATCTGTAAATGATGTCTGAGGGATGGAGTGTACCCCTGGTTATCTGTAAATAATGTCTGAGTGTTGGAGTGATCCCCTGGCTATCTGTAAATTATGTCTGAGTGTTGGAGTGTGCCCAAGGCTATCTGTAAATGATGTCTGAGTGATGGAGTGAGCCCCTGGCTATCTGTAAATGATGTCTGAGTGTTGGCGCCCCTGGCTATCTGTAAATGATGTCTGAGTGTTGGAGTGTGCCCCTGGCTATCTGTAAATTCTGTCTGAGTGTTGGAGTGTGCCCCTGGCTATTTGTAAATGACGTCTGAGTGATGGAGTGAGCCCCTGGCTATCTGTAAATTCTGTCTGAGTGTTGGAGTCTGCCCCTGGCTATCTGTAAATTCTGTCTGAGTGTTGGAGCCCCTGGCTATCTGTAAATGATGTCTGAGTGTTGGAGCCCCTGGCTATCTGTAAATGAGGTCTGAGTGTTGGAGTATGCCCCTGGCTATCTGTAAATGATGTCTGAGTGATGGAGGCCCTGGCTATCTGTAAATGATGTCTGAGTGTTGGAGCCACTGGCTATCTGTAAATGATGTCTGGGTTTTGGAGCCCCTGGCTATCTGTAAATGATGTCTGAGTGTTGGAGCCCCTGGCTATCTGTAAATTCTGTCTGAGTGTTGGAGCCCCTGGCTATCTGTAAATGATGTCTGAGTGTTGGAGCCCCTGGCTATCTGTAAATGATGTCTGAGTGTTGGAGTGTGCCCCTGGCTATCTGTAAATGATGTCTGAGTGATGGAGTGAGCCCCTGGCTATCTGTAAATGATGTCTGAGTGTTGGAGCCACTGCCTATCTGTAAATGATGTCTGAGTGTTGGAGCCCCTGGCTATCTGTAAATGATGTCTGAGTGATGGAGTGAGCCCCTGGCTATCTGTAAATGATGTCTGAGTGTTGGAGCCCATGGCTATCTGTAAATTCTGTCTGAGTGTTGGAGTGTGCCCCTGGCTATCTGTAAATGATGTCTGAGTGATGGAGTGAGCCCCTGGCTATCTGTAAATTATGTCTGATTGTTGGAGCCCCTGGCTATCTGTAAATGATGTCTGAGTGTTGGAGCCCTGGCTATCTGTAAATGATGTCTGAGTGATGGAGTGAGCCCCTGGCTATCTGTAAATTCTGTCTGAGTGTTGGAGTGTGCCCCTGGCTATCTGTAAATGATGTCTGAGTGATGGAGTGAGCCCCTGGCTATCTGTAAATGATGTCTGAGTGTTGGAGCACCTGGCTATCTGTAAATTCTGTCTCAGTGTTGGAGCCCCTGGCTATCTGTATATGATGTCTGAGTGTTGGAGCCCCTGGCTATCTGTAAATGATGTCTGAGTGTTGGAGAGTGCCCTGGCTATCTGTAAATACTGTCTGAATTTTGGAGTGTGCCCCTGGCTAACTGTAAATGATGTCTGAGTGTTGGAGCCCCTGGCTATCTGTAAATTCTGTCTGAGTGTTAGAGCACCTGGCTATCTGTAAATGATGTCTGAGTGTTGGAGCCCCTGGCTATCTGTAAATTATGTCTGAGTGTTGGAGTGAGCCCCTGGCTATCTGTAAATGATGTCTGAGTGTTGGAGCCCCTGGCTATCTGTAAATGATGTCTGAGTGTTGGAGCCCCTGGCTATCTGTAAATGATGTCTGAGTGATGGAGTGAGCCCCTGGCTATCTGTAAATGATGTCTGAGTGTTGGAGCCCCTGGCTATCTGTAAATTATGTCTGAGTGTTGGAGCCCCTGGCTATCTGTAAATTATGTCTGAGTGTTGGAGCCCCTGGCTATCTGTAAATTCTGTCTGAGTGTTGGAGCCCCTGGCTATCTGTAAATGATGTCTGAGTGTTGGAGCCCCTGGCAATCTGTAAATGATGTCTGGGTGTTGGAGTGTGCCCCTGGCTATCTGTAAATTCTGTCTGAGTGTTGGACTGTGCCCTGGCTATCTGTAAATGATGTCTGAGGGATGGAGTGTACCCCTGGTTATCTGTAAATAATGTCTGAGTGTTGGAGTGATCCCCTGGCTATCTGTAAATTGTGTCTGAGTGTTGGAGTGTGCCCAAGGCTATCTGTAAATGATGTCTGAGTGATGGAGTGAGCCCCTGGCTATCTGTAAATGATGTCTGAGTGTTGGCGTACCTGGCTATCTGTAAATGATGTCTGAGTGTTGGAGTGTGCCCCTGGCTATCTGTAAATTCTGTCTGAGTGTTGGAGTGTGCCCCTGGCTATTTGTAAATGACGTCTGAGTGATGGAGTGAGCCCCTGGCTATCTGTAAATTCTGTCTGAGTGTTGGAGTCTGCCCCTGGCTATCTGTAAATTCTGTCTCAGTGTTGGAGCCCCTGGCTATCTGTAAATGATGTCTGAGTGTTGGAGCCCTGGCTATCTGTAAATGAGGTCTGAGTGTTGGAGTATGCCCCTGGCTATATGTAAATGATGTCTGAGTGATGGAGCCCCTGGCTATCTGTAAATGATTTCTGAGTGTTGGAGCCACTGGCTATCTGTAAATGATGTCTGGGTTTTGGAGCCCCTGGCTATCTGTAAATGATGTCTGAGTGTTGGAGCCCTGGCTATCTGTAAATTCTGTCTGAGTGTTGGAGCCCCTGGCTATCTGTAAATGATGTCTGAGTGTTGGAGCCCCTGGCTATCTGTAAATGATGTCTGAGTGTTGGAGTGTGCCCTGGCTATCTGTAAATGATGTCTGAGTGATGGAGTGAGCCCTGGCTATCTGTAAATGATGTCTGAGTGTTGGAGCCACTGGCTATCTGTAAATGATGTCTGAGTGTTGGAGCCCCTGGCTATCTGTAAATGATGTCTGAGTGATGGAGTGAGCCCCTGGCTATCTGTAAATGATGTCTGAGTGTTGGAGCCACTGGCAATCTGTAAATGATGTCTGGGTGTTGGAGTGTGCCCCTGGCTATCTGTAAATTCTGTCTGAGTGTTGGACTGTGCCCCTGGCTATCTGTAAATGATGTCTGAGGGATGGAGTGTACCCCTGGTTATCTGTAAATAATGTCTGAGTGTTGGAGTGATCCCCTGGCTATCTGTAAATTATGTCTGAGTGTTGGAGTGTGCCCCTGGCTATCTGTAAATGATGTCTGAGTGTTGGAGTGAGCCCCTGGCTATCTGTAAATGATGTCTGAGTGTTGGAGCCCCTGGCTATCTGTAAATGATGTCTGAGTGTTGGAGCCCCTGGCTATCTGTAAATGATGTCTGAGTGATGGAGTGAGCCCCTGGCTATCTGTAAATGATGTCTGAGTGTTGGAGCCCCTGGCTATCTGTAAATTATGTCTGAGTGTTGGAGCCCCTGGCTATCTGTAAATTATGTCTGAGTGTTGGAGCCCCTGGCTATCTGTAAATTATGTCTGAGTGTTGGAGCCCCTGGCTATCTGTAAATGATGTCTGAGTGTTGGAGTGTCCCCCTGGCTATCTGTAAATGATGTCTGAGTGTTGGAGTGAGCCCCTGGCTATCTGTAAATGATGTCTGAGTGTTGGAGGCCCTGGCTATCTGTAAATGATGTCTGAGTGTTGGAGCCCCTGGCTATCTGTAAATGATGTCTGAGTGATGGAGTGAGCCCCTGGCTATCTGTAAATGATGTCTGAGTGTTGGAGCCCCTGGCTATCTGTAAATGATGTCTGAGTGTTGGCCCTGGCTATCTGTAAATTATGTCTGAGTGTTGGAGCCCTGGCTATCTGTAAATTATGTCTGAGTGTTGGACCCCTGGCTATCTGTAAATTCTGTCTGAGTGTTGGAGCCCTGGCTATCTGTAAATGATGTCTGAGTGTTGGAGCCCCTGGCAATCTGTAAATGATGTCTGGGTGTTGGAGTGTGCCCCTGGCTATCTGTAAATTCTGTCTGAGTGTTGGACTGTGCCCTGGCTATCTGTAAATGATGTCTGAGGGATGGAGTGTACCCCTGGTTATCTGTAAATAATGTCTGAGTGTTGGAGTGATCCCTGGCTATCTGTAAATTATGTCTGAGTGTTGGAGTGTGCCCAAGGCTATCTGTAAATGATGTCTGAGTGATGGAGTGAGCCCCTGGCTATCTGTAAATGATGTCTGAGTGTTGGCGCCCTGGCTATCTGTAAATGATGTCTGAGTGTTGGAGTGTGCCCCTGGCTATCTGTAAATTCTGTCTGAGTGTTGGAGTGTGCCCCTGGCTATTTGTAAATGACGTCTGAGTGATGGAGTGAGCCCCTGGCTATCTGTAAATTCTGTCTGAGTGTTGGAGTCTGCCCCTGGCTATCTGTAAATTCTGTCTCAGTGTTGGAGCCCCTGGCTATCTGTAAATGATGTCTGAGTGTTGGAGCCCCTGGCTATCTGTAAATGAGGTCTGAGTGTTGGAGTATGCCCCTGGCTATATGTAAATGATGTCTGAGTGATGGAGCCCCTGGCTATCTGTAAATGATGTCTGAGTGTTGGAGCCACTGGCTATCTGTAAATGATGTCTGGGTTTTGGAGCCCCTGGCTATCTGTAAATGATGTCTGAGTGTTGGAGCCCCTGGCTATCTGTAAATTCTGTCTGAGTGTTGGAGCCCCTGGCTATCTGTAAATGATGTCTGAGTGTTGGAGCCCCTGGCTATCTGTAAATGATGTCTGAGTGTTGGAGTGTGCCCCTGGCTATCTGTAAATGATGTCTGAGTGATGGAGTGAGCCCCTGGCTATCTGTAAATGATGTCTGAGTGTTGGAGCCACTGCCTATCTGTAAATGATGTCTGAGTGTTGGAGCCCCTGGCTATCTGTAAATGATGTCTGAGTGATGGAGTGAGCCCCTGGCTATCTGTAAATGATGTCTGAGTGTTGGAGCCCATGGCTATCTGTAAATTCTGTCTGAGTGTTGGAGTGTGCCCCTGGCTATCTGTAAATGATGTCTGAGTGATGGAGTGAGCCCCTGGCTATCTGTAAATTATGTCTGATTGTTGGAGCCCCTGGCTATCTGTAAATGATGTCTGAGTGTTGGAGCCCCTGGCTATCTGTAAATGATGTCTGAGTGATGGAGTGAGCCCCTGGCTATCTGTAAATTCTGTCTGAGTGTTGGAGTGTGCCCCTGGCTATCTGTAAATGATGTCTGAGTGATGGAGTGAGCCCCTGGCTATCTGTAAATGATGTCTGAGTGTTGGAGCACCTGGCTATCTGTAAATTCTGTCTCAGTGTTGGAGCCCCTGGCTATCTGTAAATGATGTCTGAGTGTTGGAGCCCCTGGCTATCTGTAAATGATGTCTGAGTGTTGGAGAGTGCCCCTGGCTATCTGTAAATACTGTCTGAATTTTGGAGTGTGCCCCTGGCTAACTGTAAATGATGTCTGAGTGTTGGAGCCCCTGGCTATCTGTAAATTCTGTCTGAGTGTTAGAGCACCTGGCTATCTGTAAATGATGTCTGAGTGTTGGAGCCCCTGGCTATCTGTAAATTATGTCTGAGTGTTGGAGTGAGCCCCTGGCTATCTGTAAATGATGTCTGAGTGTTGGAGCACCTGGCTATCTGTAAATTCTGTCTCAGTGTTGGAGCCCCTGGCTATCTGTAAATGATGTCTGAGTGTTGGAGTGTGCACCCTGACAATTTGTAAATGATGTCTGAGTGATGGAGTGAGCCCCTGGCTATCTGTAAATGATGTCTGAGTGTTGGAGCACCTGGCTATCTGTAAATTCTGTCTCAGTGTTGGAGCCCCTGGCTATCGGTAAATGATGTCTGAGTGTTGTAGTGTGCCCCTGGCTATCTGTAAATCCTGTCTGAATTTTGGAGTGTGCCCCTGGCTAACTGTAAATGATGTCTGAGTGTTGGAGCCCCTGGCTATCTGTAAATGATGTCTGAGTGTTGGAGCCCCTGGCTATCTGTAAATGATGTCTGAGTGTTGGAGCCCCTGGCTATCTGTAAATGATGTCTGAGTGTTGGAGCCCCTGGCTATCTGTAAATTATGTCTGAGTGTTGGAGCCCCTGGCTATCTGTAAATTATGTCTGAGTGTTGGAGCCCCTGGCTATCTGTAAATTCTGTCTGAGTGTTGGAGCCCCTGGCTATCTGTAAATGATGTCTGAGTGTTGGAGCCCCTGGCAATCTGTAAATGATGTCTGAGTGTTGGAGTGTGCCCCTGGCTATCTGTAAATTCTGTCTGAGTGTTGGACTGTGCCCCTGGTTATCTGTAAATGATGTCTGAGGGATGGAGTGTACCCCTGGTTATCTGTAAATAATGTCTGAGTGTTGGAGTGATCCCCTGGCTATCTGTAAATTATGTCTGAGTGTTGGAGTGTGCCCAAGGCTATCTGTAAATGATGTCTGAGTGATGGAGTGAGCCCCTGGCTATCTGTAAATGATGTCTGAGTGTTGGCGCCCCTGGCTATCTGTAAATGATGTCTGAGTGTTGGAGTGTGCCCCTGGCTATCTGTAAATTCTGTCTGAGTGTTGGAGTGTGCCCTGGCTATCTGTAAATGACGTCTGAGTGATGGAGTGAGCCCCTGGCTATCTGTAAATTCTGTCTGAGTGTTGGAGTCTGCCCCTGGCTATCTGTAAATTCTGTCTGAGTGTTGGAGCCCCTGGCTATCTGTAAATGATGTCTGAGTGTTGGAGCCCCTGGCTATCTGTAAATGAGGTCTGAGTGTTGGAGTATGCCCCTGGCTATATGTAAATGATGTCTGAGTGATGGAGCCCCTGGCTATCTGTAAATGATGTCTGAGTGTTGGAGCCCCTGGCTATCTGTAAATGATGTCTGAGTGTTGGAGCCCCTGGCTATCTGTAAATGATGTCTGAGTGTTGGAGTGTGCCCCTGGCTATCTGTAAATGATGTCTGAGTGATGGAGTGAGCCCCTGGCTATCTGTAAATGATGTCTGATTGTTGGAGCCCCTGCCTATCTGTAAATGATGTCTGAGTGTTGGAGCCCCTGGCTATCTGTAAATGATGTCTGAGTGATGGAGTGAGCCCCTGGCTATCTGTAAATTCTGTCTGAGTGTTGGAGTGTGCCCCTGGCTATCTGTAAATGATGTCTGAGTGATGGAGTGAGCCCCTGGCTATCTGTAAATGATGTCTGAGTGTTGGAGCACCTGGCTATCTGTAAATTCTGTCTCAGTGTTGGAGCCCCTGGCTATCTGTAAATGATGTCTGAGTGTTGGAGCCCCTGGCTATCTGTAAATGATGTCTGAGTGTTGGAGTGTGCCCCTGGCTATCTGTAAATACTGTCTGAATTTTGGAGTGTGCCCCTGGCTAACTGTAAATGATGTCTGAGTGTTGGAGCCCCTGGCTATCTGTAAATTCTGTCTGAGTGTTAGAGCACCTGGCTATCTGTAAATGATGTCTGAGTGTTGGAGCCCCTGGCTATCTGTAAATTCTGTCTGAGTGTTGGAGTGAGCCCCTGGCTATCTGTAAATGATGTCTGAGTGTTGGAGCACCTGGCTATCTGTAAATTCTGTCTGAGTGTTGGAGCCCCTGGCTATCTGTAAATGATGTCTGAGTGTTGGAGTGTGCACCCTGGCAATTTGTAAATGATGTCTGAGTGTTGGAGTGAGCCCCTGGCTATCTGTAAATGATGTCTGAGTGTTGGAGCACCTGGCTATCTGTAAATTCTGTCTGAGTGTTGGAGCCCCTGGCTATCGGTAAATGATGTCTGAGTGTTGTAGAGTGCCCCTGGCTATCTGTAAATCCTGTCTGAATTTTGGAGTGTGCCCCTGGCTGACTGTAAATGATGTCTGAGTGTTGGAGCCCCTGGCTATCTGTAAATGATGTCTGAGTGATGGAGTGAGCCCCTGGCTATCTGTAAATTCTGTCTGAGTGTTGGAGTGTGCCCCTGGCTATCTGTAAATGATGTCTGAGTGATGGAGTGAGCCCCTGGCTATCTGTAAATGATGTCTGAGTGTTGGAGCACCTGGCTATCTGTAAATTCTGTCTCAGTGTTGGAGCCCCTGGCTATCTGTAAATGATGTCTGAGTGTTGGAGCCCCTGGCTATCTGTAAATGATGTCTGAGTGTTGGAGTGTGCCCCTGGCTATCTGTAAATACTGTCTGAATTTTGGAGTGTGCCCTGGCTAACTGTAAATGATGTCTGAGTGTTGGAGCCCCTGGCTATCTGTAAATTCTGTCTGAGTGTTAGAGCACCTGGCTATCTGTAAATGATGTCTGAGTGTTGGAGCCCCTGGCTATCTGTAAATTCTGTCTGAGTGTTGGAGTGAGCCCCTGGCTATCTGTAAATGATGTCTGAGTGTTGGAGCACCTGGCTATCTGTAAATTCTGTCTGAGTGTTGGAGCCCCTGGCTATCTGTAAATGATGTCTGAGTGTTGGAGTGTGCACCTTGGCAATTTGTAAATGATGTCTGATTGATGGAGTGAGCCCCTGGCTATCTGTAAATGATGTCTGAGTGTTGGAGCACCTGGCTATCTGTAAATGCTGTCTCAGTGTTGGAGCCCCTGGCTATCGGTAAATGATGTCTGAGTGTTGGAGTGTGCCCCTGGCTATCTGTAAATCCTGTCTGAATTTTGGAGTGGCCCTGGCTAACTGTAAATGATGTCTGAGTGTTGGAGCCCCTGGCTATCTGTAAATGATGTCTGAGTGTTGGAGCCCCTGGCTATCTGTAAATGATGTCTGAGTGTTGGAGCCGCTGGCTATCTGTAAATGATGTCTGAGTGTTGGAGCCCCTGGCAATCGGTAAATGAGGTCTGAGTGTTGGAGTGTGCCCTGGCTATCTGTAAATGATGTCTGAGTGTTGGAGTGAGCCCCTGGCTATCTGTAAATGATGTCTGAGTGTTGGAGTGTGCCCCTGGCTATCTGTAAATTATGTCTGAGTGATGGAGTGAGCCCCTGGCTATCTGTAAATTATGTCTGAGTGTTGGAGCCCCTGGCTATCTGTAAATTATGTCTGAGTGTTGGAGCCCCTGGCTATCTGTAAATTATGTCTGAGTGTTGGAGCCCCTGGCTATCTGTAAATTCTGTCTGAGTGTTGGAGCCCCTGGCTATCTGTAAATGATGTCTGAGTGTTGGAGCCCCTGGCAATCTGTAAATGATGTCTGGGTGTTGGAGTGTGCCCCTGGCTATCTGTAAATTCTGTCTGAGTGTTGGACTGTGCCCCTGGCTATCTGTAAATGATGTCTGAGGGATGGAGTGTACCCCTGGTTATCTGTAAATAATGTCTGAGTGTTGGAGTGATCCCCTGGCTATCTGTAAATGATGTCTGAGTGATGGAGTGAGCCCCTGGCTATCTGTAAATGATGTCTGAGTGTTGGAGCACCTGGCTATCTGTAAATTCTGTCTCAGTGTTGGAGCCCCTGGCTATCTGTAAATGATGTCTGAGTGTTGGAGCCCCTGGCTATCTGTAAATGATGTCTGAGTGTTGGAGAGTGCCCCTGGCTATCTGTAAATACTGTCTGAATTTTGGAGTGTGCCCCTGGCTATCTGTAAATGATGTCTGAGTGTTGGAGCCCCTGGCTATCTGTAAATTCTGTCTGAGTGTTGGAGCCCCTGGCTATCTGTAAATGATGTCTGAGTGTTGGAGCCCCTGGCTATCTGTAAATTCTGTCTGAGTGTTGGAGTGAGCCCCTGGCTATCTGTAAATGATGTCTGAGTGTTGGAGCACCTGGCTATCTGTAAATTCTGTCTGAGTGTTGGAGCCCCTGGCTATCTGTAAATGATGTCTGAGTGTTGGAGTGTGCACCCTGGCAATTTGTAAATGATGTCTGAGTGATGGAGTGAGCCCCTGGCTATCTGTAAATGATGTCTGAGTGTTGGAGCACCTGGCTATCTGTAAATTCTGTCTCAGTGTTGGAGCCCCTGGCTATCGGTAAATGATGTCTGAGTGTTGTAGAGTGCCCCTGGCTATCTGTAAATCCTGTCTGAATTTTGGAGTGTGCCCCTGGCTATCTGTAAATGATGTCTGAGTGTTGGAGCCCCTGGCTATCTGTAAATGATGTCTGAGTGTTGGAGCCCCTGGCTATCTGTAAATGATGTCTGAGTGTTGGAGCCGCTGGCTATCTGTAAATGATGTCTGAGTGTTGGAGCCCCTGGCAATCGGTAAATGAGGTCTGAGTGTTGGAGTGTGCCCCTGGCTATATGTAAATGATGTCTGAGTGTTGGAGTGAGCCCCTGGCTATCTGTAAATGATGTCTGAGTGTTGGAGTGTGCCCCTGGCTATCTGTAAATTATGTCTGAGTGATGGAGTGAGCCCCTGGCTATCTGTAAATTATGTCTGAGTGTTGGAGCCCCTGGCTATCTGTAAATTATGTCTGAGTGTTGGAGCCCCTGGCTATCTGTAAATTATGTCTGAGTGTTGGAGCCCCTGGCTATCTGTAAATTCTGTCTGAGTGTTGGAGCCCCTGGCTATCTGTAAATGATGTCTGAGTGTTGGAGCCCTGGCAATCTGTAAATGATGTCTGGGTGTTGGAGTGTGCCCTGGCTATCTGTAAATTCTGTCTGAGTGTTGGACTGTGCCCTGGCTATCTGTAAATGATGTCTGAGGGATGGAGTGTGCCCTGGTTATCTGTAAATAATGTCTGAGTGTTGGAGTGATCCCCTGGCTATCTGTAAATGATGTCTGAGTGTTGGAGTGTGCCCAAGGCTATCTGTAAATGATGTCTGAGTGATGGAGTGAGCCCCTGGCTATCTGTAAATGATGTCTGAGTGTTGGCGCCCCTGGCTATCTGTAAATGATGTCTGAGTGTTGGAGTGTGCCCCTGGCTATCTGTAAATTCTGTCTGAGTGTTGGAGTGTGCCCCTGGCTATTTGTTAAATGACGTCTGAGTGATGGAGTGAGCCCCTGGCTATCTGTAAATGATGTCTGAGTGTTGGAGCCCCTGGCAATCTGTAAATGATGTCTCGGTGTTGGAGTGTGCCCCTGGCTATCTGTAAATTCTGTCTGAGTGTTGGACTGTGCCCCTGGCTATCTGTAAATGATGTCTGAGGGATGGAGTGTACCCCTGGTTATCTGTAAATAATGTCTGAGTGTTGGAGTGATCCCCTGGCTATCTGTAAATGATGTCTGAGTGATGGAGTGAGCCCCTGGCTATCTGTAAATGATGTCTGAGTGTTGGAGCACCTGGCTATCTGTAAATTCTGTCTCAGTGTTGGAGCCCCTGGCTATCTGTAAATGATGTCTGAGTGTTGGAGCCCCTGGCTATCTGTAAATGATGTCTGAGTGTTGGAGAGTGCCCCTGGCTATCTGTAAATACTGTCTGAATTTTGGAGTGTGCCCCTGGCTAACTGTAAATGATGTCTGAGTGTTGGAGCCCCTGGCTATCTGTAAATTCTGTCTGAGTGTTAGAGCACCTGGCTATCTGTAAATGATGTCTGAGTGTTGGAGCCCCGGGTATCTGTAAATTCTGTCTGAGTGTTGGAGTGAGCCCCTGGCTATCTGTAAATGATGTCTGAGTGTTGGAGCACCTGGCTATCTGTAAATTCTGTCTCAGTGTTGGAGCCCCTGGCTATCTGTAAATGATGTCTGAGTGTTGGAGTGTGCACCCTGGCAATTTGTAAATGATGTCTGAGTGATGGAGTGAGCCCCTGGCTATCTGTAAATGATGTCTGAGTGTTGGAGCACCTGGCTATCTGTAAATTCTGTCTCAGTGTTGGAGCCCCTGGCTATCGGTAAATGATGTCTGAGTGTTGTAGAGTGCCCCTGGCTATCTGTAAATCCTGTCTGAATTTTGGAGTGTGCCCTGGCTAACTGTAAATGATGTCTGAGTGTTGGAGCCCCTGGCTATCTGTAAATGATGTCTGAGTGTTGGAGCCCCTGGCTATCTGTAAATGATGTCTGAGTGTTGGAGCCGCTGGCTATCTGTAAATGATGTCTGAGTGTTGGAGCCCCTGGCAATCGGTAAATGAGGTCTGAGTGTTGGAGTGTGCCCCTGGCTATATGTAAATGATGTCTGAGTGTTGGAGTGAGCCCCTGGCTATCTGTAAATGATGTCTGAGTGTTGGAGTGTGCCCCTGGCTATCTGTAAATGATGTCTGAGTGATGGAGTGAGCCCCTGGCTATCTGTAAATGATGTCTGAGTGTTGGAGCCCCTGGCTATCTGTAAATTATGTCTGAGTGTTGGAGCCCCTGGCTATCTGTAAATTATGTCTGAGTGTTGGAGCCCCTGGCTATCTGTAAATTCTGTCTGAGTGTTGGAGCCCCTGGCTATCTGTAAATGATGTCTGAGTGTTGGAGCCCCTGGCAATCTGTAAATGATGTCTGGGTGTTGGAGTGTGCCCCTGGCTATCTGTAAATTCTGTCTGAGTGTTGGACTGTGCCCCTGGCTATCTGTAAATGATGTCTGAGGGATGGAGTGTACCCCTGGTTATCTGTAAATAATGTCTGAGTGTTGGAGTGATCCCCTGGCTATCTGTAAATGATGTCTGAGTGTTGGAGTGTGCCCAAGGCTATCTGTAAATGATGTCTGAGTGATGGAGTGAGCCCCTGGCTATCTGTAAATGATGTCTGAGTGTTGGCGCCCCTGGCTATCTGTAAATGATGTCTGAGTGTTGGAGTGTGCCCCTGGCTATCTGTAAATTCTGTCTGAGTGTTGGAGTGTGCCCCTGGCTATTTGTTAAATGACGTCTGAGTGATGGAGTGAGCCCCTGGCTATCTGTAAATTCTGTCTGAGTGTTGGAGTCTGCCCCTGGCTATCTGTAAATTCTGTCTCAGTGTTGGAGCCCCTGGCTATCTGTTAATGATGTCTGAGTGTTGGAGCCCCTGGCTATCTGTAAATGAGGTCTGAGTGTTGGAGTATGCCCCTGGCTATATGTAAATGATGTCTGAGTGATGGAGCCCCTGGCTATCTGTAAATGATGTCTGAGTGTTGGAGCCACTGGCTATCTGTAAATGATGTCTGGGTTTTGGAGCCCCTGGCTATCTGTAAATGATGTCTGAGTGTTGGAGCCCCTGGCTATCTGTAAATTCTGTCTGAGTGTTGGAGTGTGCCCCTGGCTATCTGTAAATGATGTCTGAGTGATGGAGTGAGCCCCTGGCTATCTGTAAATGATGTCTGAGTGTTGGAGCACCTGGCTATCTGTAAATTCTGTCTCAGTGTTGGAGCCCCTGGCTATCTGTAAATGATGTCTGAGTGTTGGAGCCCCTGGCTATCTGTAAATGATGTCTGAGTGTTGGAGAGTGCCCCTGGCTATCTGTAAATACTGTCTGAATTTTGGAGTGTGCCCCTGGCTAACTGTAAATGATGTCTGAGTGTTGGAGCCCCTGGCTATCTGTAAATTCTGTCTGAGTGTTAGAGCACCTGGCTATCTGTAAATGATGTCTGAGTGTTGGAGCCCCTGGCTATCTGTAAATTCTGTCTGAGTGTTGGAGTGAGCCCCTGGCTATCTGTAAATGATGTCTGAGTGTTGGAGCACCTGGCTATCTGTAAATTCTGTCTCAGTGTTGGAGCCCCTGGCTATCTGTAAATGATGTCTGAGTGTTGGAGTGTGCACCCTGGCAATTTGTAAATGATGTCTGAGTGATGGAGTGAGCCCCTGGCTATCTGTAAATGATGTCTGAGTGTTGGAGCACCTGGCTATCTGTAAATTCTGTCTCAGTGTTGGAGCCCCTGGCTATCGGTAAATGATGTCTGAGTGTTGTAGAGTGCCCCTGGCTATCTGTAAATCCTGTCTGAATTTTGGAGTGTGCCCCTGGCTGACTGTAAATGATGTCTGAGTGTTGGAGCCCCTGGCTATCTGTAAATGATGTCTGAGTGATGGAGTGAGCCCCTGGCTATCTGTAAATTCTGTCTGAGTGTTGGAGTGTGCCCCTGGCTATCTGTAAATGATGTCTGAGTGATGGAGTGAGCCCCTGGCTATCTGTAAATGATGTCTGAGTGTTGGAGCACCTGGCTATCTGTAAATTCTGTCTGAGTGTTGGAGCCCCTGGCTATCTGTAAATGATGTCTGAGTGTTGGAGCCCCTGGCTATCTGTAAATGATGTCTGAGTGTTGGAGAGTGCCCTGGCTATCTGTAAATACTGTCTGAATTTTGGAGTGTGCCCCTGGCTAACTGTAAATGATGTCTGAGTGTTGGAGCCCCTGGCTATCTGTAAATTCTGTCTGAGTGTTAGAGCACCTGGCTATCTGTAAATGATGTCTGAGTGTTGGAGCCCCTGGCTATCTGTAAATTCTGTCTGAGTGTTGGAGTGAGCCCCTGGCTATCTGTAAATGATGTCTGAGTGTTGGAGCACCTGGCTATCTGTAAATTCTGTCTCAGTGTTGGAGCCCCTGGCTATCTGTAAATGATGTCTGAGTGTTGGAGTGTGCACCCTGGCTATTTGTAAATGATGTCTGAGTGATGGAGTGAGCCCCTGGCTATCTGTAAATGATGTCTGAGTGTTGGAGCACCTGGCTATCTGTAAATTCTGTCTGAGTGTTGGAGCCCCTGGCTATCGGTAAATGATGTCTGAGTGTTGTAGAGTGCCCCTGGCTATCTGTAAATCCTGTCTGAGTTTTGGAGTGTGCCCCTGGCTAACTGTAAATGATGTCTGAGTGTTGGAGCCCCTGGCTATCTGTAAATTATGTCTGAGTGTTGGAGCCCCTGGCTATCTGTAAATGATGTCTGAGTGTTGGAGCCGCTGGCTATCTGTAAATTCTGTCTGAGTGTTGGAGCCCCTGGCAATCGGTAAATGAGGTCTGAGTGTTGGAGTGTGCCCCTGGCTATATGTAAATGATGTCTGAGTGTTGGAGTGAGCCCCTGGCTATCTGTAAATGATGTCTGAGTGTTGGAGTGTGCCCCTGGCTATCTGTAAATTATGTCTGAGTGATGGAGTGAGCCCCTGGCTATCTGTAAATTATGTCTGAGTGTTGGAGCCCCTGGCTATCTGTAAATTCTGTCTGAGTGTTGGAGCCCCTGGCTATCTGTAAATGATGTCTGAGTGTTGGAGCCCCTGGCAATCTGTAAATGATGTCTGGGTGTTGGAGTGTGACCCTGGCTATCTGTAAATTCTGTCTGAGTGTTGGACTGTGCCCCTGGCTATCTGTAAATGATGTCTGAGGGATGGAGTGTACCCCTGGTTATCTGTAAATAATGTCTGAGTGTTGGAGTGATCCCCTGGCTATCTGTAAATGATGTCTGAGTGTTGGAGTGTGCCCTAGGCTATCTGTAAATGATGTCTGAGTGATGGAGTGAGCCCCTGGCTATCTGTAAATGATGTCTGAGTGTTGGCGCCCCTGGCTATCTGTAAATGATGTCTGAGTGTTGGAGTGTGCCCCTGGCTATCTGTAAATTCTGTCTGAGTGTTGGAGTGTGCCCCTGGCTATTTGTTAAATGACGTCTGAGTGATGGAGTGAGCCCCTGGCTATCTGTAAATTCTGTCTGAGTGTTGGAGTCTGCCCCTGGCTATCTGTAAATTCTGTCTCAGTGTTGGAGCCCCTGGCTATCTGTAAATGATGTCTGAGTGTTGGAGCCCCTGGCTATCTGTAAATGAGGTCTGAGTGTTGGAGTATGCCCCTGGCTATATGTAAATGATGTCTGAGTGATGGAGCCCTGGCTATCTGTAAATGATGTCTGAGTGTTGGAGCCACTGGCTATCTGTAAATGATGTCTGGGTTTTGGAGCCCCTGGCTATCTGTAAATGATGTCTGAGTGTTGGAGCCCCTGGCTATCTGTAAATTCTGTCTGAGTGTTGGAGCCCTGGCTATCTGTAAATGATGTCTGAGTGTTGGAGCCCCTGGCTATCTGTAAATGATGTCTGAGTGTTGGAGTGTGCCCTGGCTATCTGTAAATGATGTCTGAGTGATGGAGTGAGCCCCTGGCTATCTGTAAATGATGTCTGAGTGTTGGAGCCACTGGCTATCTGTAAATGATGTCTGAGTGTTGGAGCCCCTGGCTATCTGTAAATGATGTCTGAGTGATGGAGTGAGCCCCTGGCTATCTGTAAATGATGTCTGAGTGTTGGAGCCCCTGGCTATCTGTAAATTCTGTCTGAGTGTTGGAGTGTGCCCCTGGCTATCTGTAAATGATGTCTGAGTGATGGAGTGAGCCCCTGGCTATCTGTAAATGATGTCTGATTGTTGGAGCCCCTGGCTATCTGTAAATGATGTCTGAATGTTGGAGCCCCTGGCTATCTGTAAATGATGTCTGAGTGATGGAGTGAGCCCCTGGCTATCTGTAAATGATGTCTGATTGTTGGAGCCCCTGGCTATCTGTAAATGATGTCTGAATGTTGGAGCCCCTGGCTATCTGTAAATGATGTCTGAGTGATGGAGTGAGCCCCTGGCTATCTGTAAATTCTGTCTGAGTGTTGGAGTGTGCCCCTGGCTATCTGTAAATGATGTCTGAGTGATGGAGTGAGCCCCTGGCTATCTGTAAATGATGTCTGCGTGTTGGAGCACCTGGCTATCTGTAAATGATGTCTGAGTGTTGGAGCCCCTGGCTATCTGTAAATTCTGTCTGAGTGTTGGAGACCCTGGCTATCTGTAAATGATGTCTGAGTGTTGGAGCCCCTGGCTATCTGTAAATGAGGTCTGAGTGTTGGAGTGTGCCCTTGGCTATCTGTAAATGATGTCTGAGCAATGGAGTGATCCCCTGGCTATCTGAAAATGATGTATGAGTGTTGGAGCCCCTGGCTATCTGTAAATTCTGTCTGAGTGTTGGAGTGTGCCCCTGGCTATCTGTAAATGATGTCTGAGTTTTGGAGATTGCCCCTGGCTATCTGTAAATGATGTCTGAGTGTTGGAGCCCCTGGCTATCTGTAAATGATGTCTGAGTGTTGGAGTGATCCCCTGGCTATCTGTAAATGATGTCTGAGTGATGGAGAGAGCCCCTGGCTATCTGTAAATGATGTCTGAGTGTTGGAGCCCCTGGCTATCTGTAAATTCTGTCTGAGTGTTGGAGTGAGCCCCTGGCTATCTGTAAATGATGTCTGAGTGTTGGAGCACCTGGCTATCTGTAAATTCTGTCTCAGTGTTGGAGCCCCTGGCTATCTGTAAATGATGTCTGAGTGTTGGAGTGTGCACCCTGGCAATTTGTAAATGATGTCTGAGTGATGGAGTGAGCCCCTGGCTATCTGTAAATGATGTCTGAGTGTTGGAGCACCTGGCTATCTGTAAATTCTGTCTCAGTGTTGGAGCCCCTGGCTATCGGTAAATGATGTCTGAGTGTTGTAGAGTGCCCCTGGCTATCTGTAAATCCTGTCTGAATTTTGGAGTGTGCCCCTGGCTAACTGTAAATGATGTCTGAGTGTTGGAGCCCCTGGCTATCTGTAAATGATGTCTGAGTGTTGGAGCCCCTGGCTATCTGTAAATGATGTCTGAGTGTTGGAGCCCCTGGCTATCTGTAAATTCTGTCTGAGTGTTGGAGCCCCTGGCTATCGGTAAATGAGGTCTGAGTGTTGGAGTGTGCCCCTGGCTATATGTAAATGATGTCTGAGTGTTGGAGTGAGCCCCTGGCTATCTGTAAATGATGTCTGAGTGTTGGAGTGTGCCCCTGGCTATCTGTAAATTATGTCTGAGTGATGGAGTGAGCCCCTGGCTATCTGTAAATGATGTCTGAGTGTTGGAGCCCCTGGCTATCTGTAAATGATGACTGAGTGTTGGAGTGTGCCCCTGGCTATCTGTAAATTCTGTCTGAGTTTTGGAGTGTGCCCCTGGCTATTTGTAAATGATGTCTGAGTGATGGAGTGAGCCCCTGGCTATCTGTAAATGATGTCTGAATGTTGGAGCACCTGGCTATCTGTAAATGATGTCTGAGTGTTGGAGCCCCTGGTTATCTGTAAATTCTGTCTGAGTGTTGGAGACCCTGGCTATCTGTAAATGATGTCTGAGTGTTGGAGTGTGCCCCTGGCTATTTGTAAATGATGTCTGAGTGATGGAGTGAGCCCCTGGCTATCTGTAAATGATGTCTGAGTGTTGGAGCCCCTGGGTATCTGTAAATAATGTCTGAGTGTTGGAGTGTGCCCCTGGCTATCTGTAAATGATGTCTGAGTGTTGGAGTGTGCCCCTGGCTATCTGTAAATGATGTCTTAGTGTTGGAGCCCCTGGCTATCTGTAAATTCTGTCTCAGTGTTGGAGCCCCTGGCTATCTGTAAATTATGTCTGAGTGTTGGAGCCCCTGGCTGTCTGTAAATGAGGTCTGAGTGTTGGAGTGTGCCCCTGGCTAACTGTAAATGATGTCTGAGTGTTGGAGCCCTTGGCTATCTGTAAATTCTGTCTGAGTGTTGGAGCCCCTGGCTATCGGTAAATGATGTCTGAGTGTTGGAGCCCCTGGCTATCTGTAAATTCTGTCTGAGTGTTGGAGACCCTGGCTATCTGTAAATGATGTCTGAGTGTTGGAGCCCCTGGCTATCTGTAAATGAGGTCTGAGTGTTGGAGTGTGCCCTGGGCTATCTGTAAATGATGTCTGAGCAATGGAGTGATCCCCTGGCTATCTGTAAATGATGTATGAGTGTTGGAGCCCCTGGCTATCTGTAAATTCTGTCTGAGTGTTGGAGTGTGCCCCTGGCTATCTGTAAATGATGTCTGAGTTTTGGAGATTGCCCCTGGCTATCTGTAAATGATGTCTGAGTGTTGGAGCCCCTGGCTATCTGTAAATGATGTCTGAGTGTTGGAGTGATCCCCTGGCTATCTGTAAATGATGTCTGAGTGATGGAGTGAGCCCCTGGCTATCTGTAAATGATGTCTGAGTGTTGGAGCCCCTGGCTATCTGTAAATGATGTCTGAGTGTTGGAGGGAGCCCCTGGCTATCTGAAAATGATGTCTGAGTGTTGGAGCCCCTGGCTATCTGTAAATTCTGTCTGAGTGTTGGAGTGTGCCCCTGGCTATCTGTAAATGATGTCTGAGTGTTGGGGTGTCCCCTGGCTATCTGTAAATGATGTCTGAGTGTTGGAGCCCCTGGCTATCTGTAAATGATGTCTGAGTGTTGGAGTGTGCCCTGGCTATCTGTAAATGATGTCTGAGTGTTGGAGCCCCTGGCTAACTGTAAATTATGTCTGAGTGTTGGAGCCCCTGGCTATCTGTAAATGATGTCTGAGTGTTGGAGTGTGCCCCTGGCTATCTGTAAATTCTGTCTGAGTGATGGAATGAGCCCCTGGCTATCTGTAAATGATGTCTGAGTGTTGGAGCCCCTGGCTATCTGTAAATGATGTCTGAGTGTTGGAGCCCCTGGCTATCTGTAAATGATGTCTGAGTGATGGAGTAGGCCCCTGGCTATCTGTAAATGATGTCTGAGTGTTGGAGCCCCTGGCTATCTGTAAATTCTGTCTGAGTGTTGGAGTGTGCCCCTGGCTATCTGTAAATGATGTCTGAGTGATGGAGTGAGCCCCTGGCTATCTGTAAATGATGTCTGAGTGTTGGAGCACCTGGCTATCTGTAAATGATGTCTGTGTGTTGGAGGGAGCCCCTGGCTATCTGTAAATGATGTCTGAATTTTGGAGAGTGCCCCTGGCTATCTGTAAATACTGTCTGAATTTTGGAGTGTGCCCCTGGCTAACTGTAAATGATGTATGAGTGTTGGAGCCCCTGGCTATCTGTAAATTCTGTCTGAGTGTTGGAGCCCCTGGCTATCTGTAAATTCTGTCTGAGTGTTGGAGTGAGCCCCTGGCTATCTGTAAATGATGTCTGAGTGTTGGATCCCCTGGCTATCTGTAAATTCTGTCTGAGTGTTGGAGACCCTGGCTATCTGTAAATGATGTCTGAGTGTTGGAGCCCCTGGCTATCTGTAAATGAGGTCTGAGTTTTGGAGTGTGCCCTTGGCTATCTGTAAATGATGTCTGAGTGATGGAGTGATCCCCTGGCTATCTGTAAATGATTTATGAGTGTTGGAGCCCCTGGCTATCTGTAAATTCTGTCTGAGTGTTGGAGTTTGCCCCTGGCTATCTGTAAATGATGTCTGAGTGTTGGAGCCCCTGGCTATCTGTAAATGATGTCTGAGTGTTGGAGTGTGCCCCTGGCTATCTGTAAATGATGTCTGAGTGATGGAGTGAGCCCCTGGCTATCTGTAAATGATGTCTGAATGTTGGAGCCCCTGGATATCTGTAAATGATATCTGAGTGTTGGAGTGAGCCCCTTGCTATCTGAAAATGATGTCTGAGTGTTGGAGCCCCTGGCTATCTGTAAATTCTGTCTGAGTGTTGGAGTGTGCCCCTGGCTATCTGTAAATGATGTCTGAGTGTTGGAGTGTGCCCTTGGCTATCTGTAAATGATGTCTGAGTGTTGGAGCCCCTGGCTATCTGTAAATTCTGTCTGAGTGTTGGAGCCCTGGCTATCTGTAAATGATGTCTGAGTGTTGGAGCCCCTGGCTATCTGTACGTGATGTCTGAGTGTTGGAGTGTGCCCCTGGCTATCTGTAAATTCTGTCTGAGTGTTGGAGTGTGCCCCTGGCTAACTGTAAATGATGTCTGAGTGTTGGAGTGTGCCCCTGGCTAACTGTAAATGATGTCTGAGTGTTGGAGCCCCTGGCTATCTGTAAATGATTTCTGAGTGTTGGAGTGTGCCCCTGGCTATCTGTAAATGATGTCTGAGTGTTGGGGTGTACCCCTGGCTATCTGTAAATGATGTCTGAGTGTTGGAGCCCCTGGCTATCTGTAAATGATGTCTGAGTGTTGGAGTGAGCCCCTGGCTATCTGTAAATGATGTCTGAGTGTTGGAGCCTCTGGCTATCTGTAAATGTTGTTGGAGTGTACCCCTGGCTATCTGTAAATGATGTCTGAGTGTTGGAGCCCCTGGCTATCTGTAAATGATGTCTGAGTGTTGGAGGCCCTGGCTATCTGTAAATGCTGTCTGAGTGTTGGAGTGAGCCCCTGGCTATCTGTAAATGATGTCTGAGTGTTGGAGTGTGTCCCTGGCTATCTGTAAATTATGTCTGAGTGTTGGAGTGTGCCCCTGGCTATCTGTAAATTCTGTCGGAGTGTTTGAGTGTGCCCCTGGCTCTAGATAAAAAAATCAAATGGTGCCATCTGGTTTGCTTAATATAAGGAATATGAAATGATAAATGATGTAAATGATGTCTGAGTGTTGGAGTGTGCCCTGGCTATCTGTAAATGAGGTCTGAGTGTTGGAGCCCCTGGCTATCTGTAAATGATGTCTGAGTGTTGGAGTGTGCCCTGGCTATCTGTAAATGATGTCTGAGTGTTGGAGCCCCTGGCTAACTGTAAATGATGTCTGAGTGTTGGAGCCCCTGGCTATCTGTAAATGATGTCTGAGTGTTGGAGTGTGCCCCTGGCTATCTGTAAATGATGTCTGAGTGTTGGAGCCCCTGGCTAACTGTAAATGATGTCTGAGTGTTGGAGTGTGCCCCTGGCTATCTGTAAATGATGTCTGAGTGTTGGAGTGTGCCCCTGGCTATCTGTAAATTCTGTCTGAGTGTTGGAGCCCCTGGCTATCTGTAAATGATGTCTGAGTGTTGGAGCCCCTGGCTATCTGTAAATGCTGTCTGAGTGTTGGAGTGTGCCCCTGGCTAACTGCAAATTATGTCTGAGTGTTGGAGCCCCTGGGTATCTGTAAATTCTGTCTGAGTGTTGGAGCCCCTGGCTATCTGTAAATGATGTCTGAGTGTTGGAGCCCTTGGCTATCTGTAAATGATGTCTGAGTGTTGGAGCCCCTGGCTATCTGTAAATGTGGTCTGAGTGTTGGAGTGTGCCCCTGGCTAACTGTAAATGATGTCTGAGTGTTTGAGCCCTTGGCTATCTGTAAATTCTGTCTGAGTGTTGGAGCCCCTGGCTATCTGTAAATGATGTCTGAGTGTTGGAGCCCCTGGCTATCTGTAAATTCTGTCTGAGTGTTGGAGACCCTGGCTATCTGTAAATAATGTCTGAGTGTTGGAGCCCCTGGCTATCTGTAAATGAGGTCTGAGTTTTGGAGTGTGCCCTTGGCTATCTGTAAATGATGTCTGAGTGATGGAGTGATCCCCTGGCTATCTGTAAATGATGTATGAGTGTTGGAGCCCCTGGCTATCTGTAAATTCTGTCTGAGTGTTGGAGCCCCTGGCTATCTGTAAATGATGTCTGAGTGTTGGAGTGTGCCCCTGGCTATCTGTAAATGATGTCTGAGTGATGGAGTGAGCCCCTGGCTATCTGTAAATGATGTCTGAGTGTTGGAGCCCCTGGCTATCTGTAAATGATATCTGAGTGTTGGAGTGAGCCCCTGGCTATCTGAAAATGATGTCTGAGTGTTGGAGCCCCTGGCTATCTGTAAATTCTGTCTGAGTGTTGGAGTGTGCCCCTGGCTATCTGTAAATGATGTCTGAGTGTTGGAGTGTGCCCCTGGCTATCTGTAAATGATGTCTGAGTGTTGGAGCCGCTGGCTATCTGTAAATTCTGTCTGAGTGTTGGAGCCCCTGGCTATCTGTAAATGATATCTGAGTGTTGGAGCCCCTGGCTATCTGTACGTGATGTCTGAGTGTTGGAGTGAGCCCCTGGCTATCTGTAAATGATGTCTGAGTGTTGGAGCCCCTGGCTATCTGTAAATTATGTCTGAGTGTTGGAGTGAGCCCCTGGCTATCTGTAAATGATTTCTGAGTGATGGAGTGTCCCCCTGGCTAACTGTAAATTCTGTCTGAGTGATGGAGTGTGCCCCTGGCTATTTGTAAATGATGTCTGAGTGATGGAGTGTTCCCCTGGCTATCTGTAAATGATGTCTGAGTGATGGAGTGTGCCCCTGGCTATCTGTAAATGATGTCTGAGTGGTGGAGTGTTCCCCTGGCTATCTGTAAAGATGTCTGAGTGATGGAGTGTTCCCCAGGCTATCTGTAAATGATGTCTGAGGGATGGAGTGTGCCCCTGGCTATCTGTAAATGATGTCTGAGTGTTGGAGTGTGCCCCTGGCTATCTGTAAATGATGTCTGAGTGTTGGAGCCCCTGGCTATCTGTAAATGATGTCTGAGTGATGGAGTGAGCCCCTGGCTATCTATAAATGATGTCTTAGTGTTCGAGTGTGCCCCTGGCTATCTGTAAATGATGTCTGAGTGATGCAGTCTTCCCCTGGCTATCTGTTAATGATGTCTGAGTGTTGGAGTGTGCCCCTGGCTATCTGTAAATGATGTCTGAGTGATGGAGTGTGCCCCTGGCTATCTGTAAATGATGTCTCAGTGATGGAGTGTTCCCCTGGCCTTCTGTAAATGATGTCTGAGTGATGGAGTGAGCCCCTGGCTATCTGTAAGTAATGTTGGAGTGTACCCCTGGCTATCTGTAAATGTCTGAGGGTTGGAGTGTACCCCTGGCGATGTGTAAATGATGTCTGAGTGATGGGGTGTTCGCCTGGCTATCTGTAAACGATGTCTGAGTGATGGAGTGTGCCCCTGGCTATCTGTAAATGATGTCTGAGTGTTTGAGTGTGCCCCTGGCTATCTGTAAATTCTGTCTGAGTGTTGGAGCCCCTGGCTAACTGTAAATGATGTCTGAGTGTTGGAGTGTGCCCTGGCTATTTCTAAATGATGTCTGAGTGTTGGAGCCCCTGGCTATCTGTAAATGATGTGTGAGTGATGGAGTGTGCCCCTGGCTATCTGTAAATGATGTCTGAGTGATGGAGTGTGCCCCTGGCTATCTGTAAATGATGTCTCAGTGATGAAGTGTTCCCCTGGCTATCTGTAAATGATGTCTGAGTGATGGAGTGTGCCCCTGGCTATCTGTAAATGATGTCTGAGTGATGGAGTGAGCCCCTGGCTATCTGTAAGTAATGTCTGAGTGATGGAGTGTTCCCCTGGCTATCTGTAAATGATGTCTGAGGGATGGAGTGTGCCCCTGGCTATCTGTAAATGATGTCTGAGTGTTGGAGTGTGCCCCTGGCTATCTGTAAATGAAGTCTGAGTGTTGGAGCCCCTGGCTATCTGTAAATGATGTCTGAGTGATGGAGTGTGCCCCTGGCTATCTATAAATGATGTCTGAGTGTTGGAGTGTGCCCCTGGCTATCTGTAAATGATGTCTGAGTGTTGGAGTGTGCCCCTGGCAATCTGTAAATTCTGTCTGAGTGTTGGAGACCCTGGCTATCTGTAAATGATGTCTGAGTGTTGGAGCCCCTGGCTATCTGTAAATGATGTCTGAGTGATGGAGTGAGCCCCTGGCTATCTGTAAATTCTGTCTGAGTGTTGGAGCCCCTGGCTATCTGTAAATTATTTCTGAGTGTTGGAGCCCCTGGCTATCTGTAAATTCTGTCTGAGTGTTGGAGCCCCTGGCTATCTGTAAATGATGTCTGAGTGTTGGAGCCCCTGGCAATCTGTAAATGATGTCTGGGTGTTGGAGTGTGCCCCTGGCTATCTGTAAATTCTGCCTGAGTGTTGGACTGTGCCCCTGGCTATCTGTAAATGATGTCTGAGGGATGGAGTGTACCCCTGGTTATCTGTAAATAATGTCTGAGTGTTGGAGTGATCCCCTGGCTATCTGTAAATGATGTCTGAGTGTTGGAGTGTGCCCAAGGCTATCTGTAAATTCTGTCTCAGTGTTGGAGCCCCTGGCTATCTGTAAATGATGTCTGAGTGTTGGAGCCCCTGGCTATCTGTAAATGAGGTCTGAGTGTAGGAGTGTGCCCTTGGCTATATGTAAATGATGTCTGAGTGATGGAGCCCCTGGCTATCTGTAAATGATGTCTGAGTGTTGGAGCCACTGGCTATCTGTAAATGATGTCTGGGTTTTGGAGCCCCTGGCTATCTGTAAATGATGTCTGAGTGTTGGAGCCCCTGGCTATCTGTAAATTCTGTCTGAGTGTTGGAGCCCCTGGCTATCTGTAAATGATGTCTGAGTGTTGGAGCCCCTGGCTATCTGTAAATGATGTCTGAGTGTTGGAGTGTGCCCCTGGCTATCTGTAAATGATGTCTGAGTGATGGAGTGAGCCCCTGGCTATCTGTAAATGATGTCTGATTGTTGGAGCCCCTGGCTATCTGTAAATGATGTCTGAGTGTTGGAGCCCCTGGCTATCTGTAAATGATGTCTGAGTGATGGAGTGAGCCCCTGGCTATCTGTAAATTCTGTCTGAGTGTTGGAGTGTGCCCCTGGCTATCTGTAAATGATGTCTGAGTGATGGAGTGAGCCCCTGGCTATCTGTAAATGATGTCTGCGTGTTGGAGCACCTGGCTATCTGTAAATTCTGTCTCAGTGTTGGAGCCCCTGGCTATCTGTAAATGATGTCTGAGTGTTGGAGCCCCTGGCTATCTGTAAATTATGTCTGAGTGTTGGAGAGTGCCCCTGGCTATCTGTAAATACTGTCTGAGTTTTGGAGTGTGCCCCTGGCTATCTGTAAATGATGTCTGAGTGTTGGAGCCCCTGGCTATCTGTAAATTCTGTCTGAGTGTTCGAGCACCTGGCTATCTGTAAATGATGTCTGAGTGTTGGAGCCCCTGGCTACCTGTAAATTCTGTCTGAGTGTTGGAGTGAGCCCCTGGCTATCTGTAAATGATGTCTGAGTGTTGGAGCCCCTGGCTATCTGTAAATGATGTCTGAGTGTTGGAGTGTGCCCCTGGCTATCTGTAAATGATGTCTGAGTGATGGAGTGAGCCCCTGGCTATCTGTAAATGATGTCTGAGTGTTGGAGCACCTGGCTATCTGTAAATTCTGTCTCAGTGTTGGAGCCCCTGGCTATCGGTAAATGACGTCTGAGTGTTGGAGAGTGCCCCTGGCTATCTGTAAATCCTGTCTGAATTTTGGAGTGTGCCCCTGGCTAACTGTAAATGATGTCTGAGTGTTGGAGCCCCTGGCTATCTGTAAATGATGTCTGAGTGTTGGAGCCCCTGGCTATCTGTAAATGATGTCTGAGTGTTGGAGCCCCTGGCTATCTGTAAATTCTGTCTGAGTGTTGGAACCCCTGGCTATCGGTAAATGAGGTCTGAGTGTTGGAGTGTGCCCCTGGCTATATGTAAATGATGTCTGAGTGTTGGAGTGAGCCCCTGGCTATCTGTAAATGATGTCTGAGTGTTGGAGTGTGCCCCTGGCTATCTGTAAATTATGTCTGAGTGATGGAGTGAGCCCCTGGCTATCTGTAAATGATGTCTGAGTGTTGGAGCCCCTGGCTATCTGTAAATGATGACTGAGGGTTGGAGTGTGCCCCTGGCTATCTGTAAATTCTGTCTGAGTATTGGAGTGTGCCCCTGGCTATTTGTAAATGATGTCTGAGTGATGGAGTGAGCCCCTGGCTATCTGTAAATTATGTCTGAGTGTTGGAGCACCTGGCTATCTGTAAATGATGTCTGAGTGTTGGAGCCCCTGGTTATCTGTAAATTCTGTCTGAGTGTTGGAGACCCTGGCTATCTGTAAATGATGTCTGAGTGTTGGAGTGTGCCCCTGGCTATTTGTAAATGATGTCTGAGTGATGGAGTGAGCCCCTGGCTTTCTGTAAATGATGTCTGAGTGTTGGAGCCCCTGGGTATCTGTAAATTATGTCTGAGTGTTGGAGTGTGCCCTGGCTATCTGTAAATGATGTCTGGGTGTTGGAGTGTGCCCCTGGCTATCTGTAAATGATGTCTGAGTGTTGGAGCCCCTGGCTATCTGTAAATGATGTCTGAGTGTTGGAACCCCTGGCTATCTGTAAATGATGTCTGAGTGTTGGAGTTTGCCCCTGGCTAACTGTAAATGATGTCTGAGTGTTGGAGCCCCTGGCTATCTGTAAATTCTGTCTGAGTGTTGGAGCCCCTGGCTATCTGTAAATGATGTCTGAGTGATGGAGTGTGCCCCTGGCTATCTATAAATGATGTCTTAGTGTTGAAGTGTGCCCCTGGCTATCTGTAAATGATGTCTGAGTGATGCAGTCTTCCCTGGCTATCTGTTAATGATGTCTGAGTGTTGGAGTGTGCCCCTGGCTATCTGTAAATGATGTCTGAGTGATGGAGTGTGCCCCTGGCTATCTGTAAATGATGTCTGAGTGATGGAGTGTGCCCCTGGCTATCTGTAAATGATGTCTCAGTGATGGAGTGTTCCCCTGGCTATCTGTAAATGATGTCTGAGTGATGGAGTGAGCCCCTGGCTATCTGTAAGTAATGTTGGAGTGTACCCCTGGCTATCTGTAAATGTCTGAGTGTTGGAGTGTGCCCAAGGCTATCTGTAAATTCTGTCTCAGTGTTGGAGCCCCTGGCTATCTGTAAATGATGTCTGAGTGTTGGAGCCCCTGGCTATCTGTAAATGAGGTCTGAGTGTTGGAGTGTGCCCTTGGCTATATGTAAATGATGTCTGAGTGATGGAGCCCTGGCTATCTGTAAATGATGTCTGAGTGTTGGAGGCCACTGGCTATCTGTAAATGATGTCTGGGTGTTGGAGCCCCTGGCTATCTGTAAATGATGTCTGAGTGTTGGAGCCCCTGGCTATCTGTAAATTCTGTCTGAGTGTTGGAGCCCCTGGCTATCTGTAAATGATGTCTGAGTGTTGGAGCCCCTGGCTATCTGTAAATGATGTCTGAGTGTTGGAGCCCCTGGTTATCTGTAAATTCTGTCTGAGTGTTGGAGACCCTGGCTATCTGTAAATGATGTCTGAGTGTTGGAGTGTGCCCCTGGCTATTTGTAAATGATGTCTGAGTGATGGAGTGAGCCCCTGGCTATCTGTAAATGATGTCTGAGTGTTGGAGCCCCTGGGTATCTGTAAATTATGTCTGAGTGTTGGAGTGTGCCCTGGCTATCTGTAAATGATGTCTGGGTGTTGGAGCCCCTGGCTATCTGTAAATTCTGTCTGAGTGTTGGAGCCCCTGGCTATCTGTAAATGATGTCTGAGTGATGGAGTGTGCCCCTGGCTATCTATAAATGATGTCTTAGTGTTGGAGTGTGCCCCTGGCTATCTGTAAATGATGTCTGAGTGATGGAGTCTTCCCCTGGCTATCTGTTAATGATGTCTGAGTGTTGGAGTGTGCCCTGGCTATCTGTAAATGATGTCTGAGTGATGGAGTGTGCCCCTGGCTATCTGTAAATGATATCTGAGTGATGGAGTGTGCCCCTGGCTATCTGTAAATG
The DNA here is from genome assembly GCF_905237065.1 of Salmo salar. Classification (NCBI taxonomy): domain Eukaryota; kingdom Metazoa; phylum Chordata; class Actinopteri; order Salmoniformes; family Salmonidae; genus Salmo; species Salmo salar. The sequence goes on from NW_025547643.1 coordinate 43,546, forward strand.
ATGTCTCAGTGATGGAGTGTTCCCCTGGCTATCTGTAAAATGTCTGAGTGTTGGAGTGTGCCCAAGGCTATCTGTAAATTCTGTCTGAGTGTTGGAGCCCCTGGCTATCTGTAAATGATGTCTGAGTGTTGGAGCCCCTGGCTATCTGTAAATGAGGTCTGAGTGTTGGAGTGTGCCCTTGGCTATCTGTAAATGATGTCTGAGTGATGGAGCCCCTGGCTATCTGTAAATGATGTCTGAGTGTTGGAGCCACTGGCTATCTGTAAATGATGTCTGGGTTTTGGAGCCCCTGGCTATCTGTAAATGATGTCTGAGTGTTGGAGCCCCTGGCTATCTGTAAATTCTGTCTGAGTGTTGGAGCCCCTGGCTATCTGTAAATGATGTCTGAGTGTTGGAGCCCCTGGCTATCTGTAAATGATGTCTGAGTGTTGGAGTGTGCCCCTGGCTATCTGTAAATGATGTCTGAGTGATGGAGTGAGCCCCTGGCTATCTGTAAATGATGTCTGATTGTTGGAGCCCCTGGCTATCTGTAAATGATGTCTGAGTGTTGGAGCCCCTGGCTATCTGTAAATGATGTCTGAGTGATGGAGTGAGCCCCTGGCTATCTGTAAATTCTGTCTGAGTGTTGGAGTGTGCCCCTGGCTATCTGTAAATGATGTCTGAGTGATGGAGTGAGCCCCTGGCTATCTGTAAATGATGTCTGCGTGTTGGAGCACCTGGCTATCTGTAAATTCTGTCTCAGTGTTGGAGCCCCTGGCTATCTGTAAATGATGTCTGAGTGTTGGAGCCCCTGGCTATCTGTAAATGATGTCTGAGTGTTGGAGAGTGCCCCTGGCTATCTGTAAATACTGTCTGAGTTTTGGAGTGTGCCCCTGGCTATCTGTAAATGATGTCTGAGTGTTGGAGCCCCTGGCTATCTGTAAATGCTGTCTGAGTGTTAGAGCACCTGGCTATCTGTAAATGATGTCTGAGTGTTGGAGCCCCTGGCTATCTGTAAATTCTGTCTGAGTGTTGGAGTGAGCCCCTGGCTATCTGTAAATGATGTCTGAGTGTTGGAGCACCTGGCTATCTGTAAATTCTGTCTCAGTGTTGGAGCCCCTGGCTATCTGTAAATGATGTCTGAGTGTTGGAGTGTGCCCCTGGCAATTTGTAAATGATGTCTGAGTGATGGAGTGAGCCCCTGGCTATCTGTAAATGATGTCTGAGTGTTGGAGCACCTGGCTATCTGTAAATTCTGTCTCAGTGTTGGAGCCCCTGGCTATCGGTAAATGACGTCTGAGTGTTGGAGAGTGCCCCTGGCTATCTGTAAATCCTGTCTGAATTTTGGAGTGTGCCCCTGGCTAACTGTAAATGATGTCTGAGTGTTGGAGCCCCTGGCTATCTGTAAATGATGTCTGAGTGTTGGAGCCCCTGGCTATCTGTAAATGATGTCTGAGTGTTGGAGCCCCTGGCTATCTGTAAATTCTGTCTGAGTGTTGGAAACCCTGGCTATCGGTAAATGAGGTCTGAGTGTTGGAGTGTGCCCCTGGCTATATGTAAATGATGTCTGAGTGTTGGAGTGAGCACCTGGCTATCTGTAAATGATGTCTGAGTGTTGGAGTGTGCCCCTGGCTATCTGTAAATTATGTCTGAGTGATGGAGTGAGCCCCTGGCTATCTGTAAATGATGTCTGAGTGTTGGAGCCCCTGGCTATCTGTAAATGATGACTGAGGGTTGGAGTGTGCCCCTGGCTATCTGTAAATTCTGTCTGAGTATTGGAGTGTGCCCCTGGCTATTTGTAAATGATGTCTGAGTGATGGAGTGAGCCCCTGGCTATCTGTAAATTATGTCTGAGTGTTGGAGCACCTGGCAATCTGTAAATGATGTCTGAGTGTTGGAGCCCCTGGTTATCTGTAAATTCTGTCTGAGTGTTGGAGACCCTGGCTATCTGTAAATGATGTCTGAGTGTTGGAGTGTGCCCCTGGCTATTTGTAAATGATGTCTGAGTGATGGAGTGAGCCCCTGGCTTTCTGTAAATGATGTCTGAGTGTTGGAGCCCCTGGGTATCTGTAAATTATGTCTGAGTGTTGGAGTGTGCCCTGGCTATCTGTAAATGATGTCTGGGTGTTGGAGTGTGCCCCTGGCTATCTGTAAATGATGTCTTAGTGTTGGAGCCCCTGGCTATCTGTAAATGATGTCTGAGTGTTGGAACCCCTGGCTATCTGTAAATGATGTCTGAGTGTTGGAGTTTGCCCCTGGCTAACTGTAAATGATGTCTGAGTGTTGGAGCCCCTGGCTATCTGTAAATTCTGTCTGAGTGTTGGAGCCCCTGGCTATCTGTAAATGATGTCTGAGTGTTGGAGCCCCTGGCTATCTGTAAATGATGTCTGAGTGTTGGAGTGTGCCCTGGCTATCTGTAAATACTGTCTGAGTGTTGGAGTGTGCCCCTGGCTATCTGTAAATGATGTCTGAGTGTTGGAGCCCCTGGCTATCTGTAAATTCTGTCTGAGTGTTAGAGCACCTGGCTATCTGTAAATGATGTCTGAGTGTTGGAGCCCCTGGCTACCTGTAAATTCTGTCTGAGTGTTGGAGTGAGCCCCTGGCTATCTGTAAATGATGTCTGAGTGTTGGAGCCCCTGGCTATCTGTAAATGATGTCTGAGTGTTGGAGTGTGCCCCTGGCTATCTGTAAATGATGTCTGAGTGATGGAGTGAGCCCCTGGCTATCTGTAAATGATGTCTGAGTGTTGGAGCACCTGGCTATCTGTAAATTCTGTCTCAGTGTTGGAGCCCCTGGCTATCGGTAAATGACGTCTGAGTGTTGGAGAGTGCCCCTGGCTATCTGTAAATGCTGTCTGAATTTTGGAGTGTGCCCCTGGCTAACTGTAAATGATGTCTGAGTGTTGGAGCCCCTGGCTATCTGTAAATGATGTCTGAGTGTTGGAGCCCCTGGCTATCTGTAAATGATGTCTGAGTGTTGGAGCCCTGGCTATCTGTAAATTCTGTCTGAGTGTTGGAACCCCTGGCTATCGGTAAATGATGTCTGAGTGTTGGAGTGTGCCCCTGGCTATATGTAAATGATGTCTGAGTGTTGGAGTGAGCTCCTGGCTATCTGTAAATGATGTCTGAGTGTTGGAGTGTGCCCCTGGCTATCTGTAAATTATGTCTGAGTGATGGAGTGAGCCCCTGGCTATCTGTAAATGATGTCTGAGTGTTGGAGCCCCTGGCTATCTGTAAATGATGACTGAGGGTTGGAGTGTGCCCCTGGCTATCTGTAAATTCTGTCTGAGTGTTGGAGTGTGCCCCTGGCTATATGTAAATGATGTCTGAGTGATGGAGTGAGCCCCTGGCTATCTGTAAATGATGTCTGAGTGTTGGAGCACCTGGCTATCTGTAAATGATGTCTGAGTGTTGGAGCCCCTGGTTATCTGTAAATTCTGTCTGAGTGTTGGAGACCCTGGCTATCTGTAAATGATGTCTGAGTGTTGGAGTGTACCCCTGGCTATTTGTAAATGATGTCTGAGTGTTGGAGTGAGCCCCTGGCTATCTGTAAATGATGTCTGAGTGTTGGAGCCCCTGGCTATCTGTAAATTATGTCTGAGTGTTGGAGTGTGCCCTGGCTATCTGTAAATGATGTCTGGGTGTTGGAGTGTGCCCCTGGCTATCTGTAAATGATGTCTGAGTGTTGGAGCCCCTGGCTATCTGTAAATGATGTCTGAGTGATGGAGACCCCTGGCTATCTGTAAATGATGTCTGAGTGTTGGAGTTTGCCCCTGGCTAACTGTAAATGATGTCTGAGTGTTGGAGCCCCTGGCTATCTGTAAATTCTGTCTGAGTGTTGGAGCCCCTGGCTATCTGTAAATGATGTCTGAGTGATGGAGTGTGCCCCTGGCTATCTATAAATGATGTCTTAGTGTTGAAGTGTGCCCCTGGCTATCTGTAAATGATGTCTGAGTGATGCAGTCTTCCCCTGGCTATCTGTTAATGATGTCTGAGTGTTGGAGTGTGCCCCTGGCTATCTGTAAATGATGTCTGAGTGATGGAGTGTGCCCCTGGCTATCTGTAAATGATGTCTGAGTGATGGAGTGTGCCCCTGGCTATCTGTAAATGATGTCTCAGTGATGGAGTGTTCCCCTGGCTATCTGTAAATTATGTCTGAGTGATGGAGTGAGCCCCTGGCTATCTGTAAGTAATGTTGGAGTGTACCCCTGGCTATCTGTAAATGTCTGAGTGTTGGAGTGTGCCCAAGGCTATCTGTAAATTCTGTCTCAGTGTTGGAGCCCCTGGCTATCTGTAAATGATGTCTGAGTGTTGGAGCCCCTGGCTATCTGTAAATGAGGTCTGAGTGTAGGAGTGTGCCCTTGGCTATATGTAAATGATGTCTGAGTGATGGAGCCCCTGGCTATCTGTAAATGATGTCTGAGTGTTGGAGCCACTGGCTATCTGTAAATGATGTCTGGGTTTTGGAGCCCCTGGCTATCTGTAAATGATGTCTGAGTGTTGGAGCCCCTGGCTATCTGTAAATTCTGTCTGAGTGTTGGAGCCCCTGGCTATCTGTAAATGATGTCTGAGTGTTGGAGCCCCTGGCTATCTGTAAATGATGTCTGAGTGTTGGAGCCCCTGGTTATCTGTAAATTCTGTCTGAGTGTTGGAGACCCTGGCTATCTGTAAATGATGTCTGAGTGTTGGAGTGTGCCCCTGGCTATTTGTAAATGATGTCTGAGTGATGGAGTGAGCCCCTGGCTTTCTGTAAATGATGTCTGAGTGTTGGAGCCCCTGGGTATCTGTAAATTATGTCTGAGTGTTGGAGTGTGCCCTGGCTATCTGTAAATGATGTCTGGGTGTTGGAGTGTGCCCCTGGCTATCTGTAAATGATGTCTTAGTGTTGGAGCCCCTGGCTATCTGTAAATGATGTCTGAGTGTTGGAACCCCTGGATATCTGTAAATGATGTCTGAGTGTTGGAGTTTGCCCCTGGCTAACTGTAAATGATGTCTGAGTGTTGGAGCCCCTGGCTATCTGTAAATTCTGTCTGAGTGTTGGAGCCCCTGGCTATCTGTAAATGATGTCTGAGTGATGGAGTGTGCCCCTGGCTATCTATAAATGATGTCTTAGTGTTGGAGTGTGCCCCTGGCTATCTGTAAATGATGTCTGAGTGATGCAGTCTTCCCCTGGCTATCTGTTAATGATGTCTGAGTGTTGGAGTGTGCCCCTGGCTATCTGTAAATGATGTCTGAGTGATGGAGTGTGCCCCTGGCTATCTGTAAATGATGTCTGAGTGATGGAGTGTGCCCCTGGCTATCTGTAAATGATGTCTCAGTGATGGAGTGTTCCCCTGGCTATCTGTAAATGTCTGAGTGTTGGAGTGTGCCCAAGGCTATCTGTAAATTCTGTCTCAGTGTTGGAGCCCCTGGCTATCTGTAAATGATGTCTGAGTGTTGGAGCCCCTGGCTATCTGTAAATGAGGTCTGAGTGTAGGAGTGTGCCCTTGGCTATATGTAAATGATGTCTGAGTGATGGAGCCCCTGGCTATCTGTAAATGATGTCTGAGTGTTGGAGCCACTGGCTATCTGTAAATGATGTCTGGGTTTTGGAGCCCCTGGCTATCTGTAAATGATGTCTGAGTGTTGGAGCCCCTGGCTATCTGTAAATTCTGTCTGAGTGTTGGAGCCCCTGGCTATCTGTAAATGATGTCTGAGTGTTGGAGCCCCTGGCTATCTGTAAATGATGTCTGAGTGTTGGAGTGTGCCCCTGGCTATCTGTAAATGATGTCTGAGTGATGGAGTGAGCCCCTGGCTATCTGTAAATGATGTCTGATTGTTGGAGCCCCTGGCTATCTGTAAATGATGTCTGAGTGTTGGAGCCCCTGGCTATCTGTAAATGATGTCTGAGTGATGGAGTGAGCCCCTGGCTATCTGTAAATTCTGTCTGAGTGTTGGAGTGTGCCCCTGGCTATGTGTAAATGATGTCTGAGTGATGGAGTGAGCCCCTGGCTATCTGTAAATGATGTCTGCGTGTTGGAGCACCTGGCTATCTGTAAATTCTGTCTCAGTGTTGGAGCCCCTGGCTATCTGTAAATGATGTCTGAGTGTTGGAGCCCCTGGCTATCTGTAAATGATGTCTGAGTGTTGGAGCACCTGGCTATCTGTAAATTCTGTCTCAGTGTTGGAGCCCCTGGCTATCTGTAAATGATGTCTGAGTGTTGGAGTGTGCCCCTGGCAATTTGTAAATGATGTCTGAGTGATGGAGTGAGCCCCTGGCTATCTGTAAATGATGTCTGAGTGTTGGAGCACCTGGCTATCTGTAAATTCTGTCTCAGTGTTGGAGCCCCTGGCTATCGGTAAATGACGTCTGAGTGTTGGAGAGTGCCCCTGGCTATCTGTAAATCCTGTCTGAATTTTGGAGTGTGCCCCTGGCTAACTGTAAATGATGTCTGAGTGTTGGAGCCCCTGGCTATCTGTAAATGATGTCTGAGTGTTGGAGCCCCTGGCTATCTGTAAATGATGTCTGAGTGTTGGAGCCCCTGGCTATCTGTAAATTCTGTCTGAGTGTTGGAACCCCTGGCTATCGGTAAATGAGGTCTGAGTGTTGGAGTGTGCCCCTGGCTATATGTAAATGATGTCTGAGTGTTGGAGTGAGCCCCTGGCTATCTGTAAATGATGTCTGAGTGTTGGAGTGTGCCCCTGGCTATCTGTAAATTATGTCTGAGTGATGGAGTGAGCCCCTGGCTATCTGTAAATGATGTCTGAGTGTTGGAGCCCCTGGCTATCTGTAAATGATGACTGAGGGTTGGAGTGTGCCCCTGGCTATCTGTAAATTCTGTCTGAGTATTGGAGTGTGCCCCTGGCTATTTGTAAATGATGTCTGAGTGATGGAGTGAGGCCCTGGCTATCTGTAAATTATGTCTGAGTGTTGGAGCACCTGGCAATCTGTAAATGATGTCTGAGTGTTGGAGCCCCTGGTTATCTGTAAATTCTGTCTGAGTGTTGGAGACCCTGGCTATCTGTAAATGATGTCTGAGTGTTGGAGTGTGCCCCTGGCTATTTGTAAATGATGTCTGAGTGATGGAGTGAGCCCCTGGCTATCTGTAAATGATGTCTGAGTGTTGGAGCCCCTGGGTATCTGTAAATTATGTCTGAGTGTTGGAGTGTGCCCTTGGCTATCTGTAAATGATGTCTGAGTGTTGGAGCCTGGCTATCTGTAAATATGTCTGAGTGTTGGAGCCACTGGCTATCTGTAAATGATGTCTGGGTGTTGGAGCCCTGGCTATCTGTAAATGATGTCTGAGTGTTGGCCCTGGCTATCTGTAAATTCTGTCTGAGTGTTGGAGCCCTGGCTATCTGTAAATGATGTCTGAGTGTTGGAGCCCCTGGCTATCTGTAAATGATGTCTGAGTGTTGGAGTGTGCCCCTGGCTATCTGTAAATGATGTCTGAGTGATGGAGTGAGCCCCTGGCTATCTGTAAATGATGTCTGATTGTTGGAGCCCCTGGCTATCTGTAAATGATGTCTGAGTGTTGGAGCCCCTGGCTATCTGTAAATGATGTCTGAGTGATGGAGTGAGCCCCTGGCTATCTGTAAATTCTGTCTGAGTGTTGGAGTGTGCCCCTGGCTATGTGTAAATGATGTCTGAGTGATGGAGTGAGCCCCTGGCTATCTGTAAATGATGTCTGCGTGTTGGAGCACCTGGCTATCTGTAAATTCTGTCTCAGTGTTGGAGCCCCTGGCTATCTGTAAATGATGTCTGAGTGTTGGAGCCCCTGGCTATCTGTAAATGATGTCTGAGTGTTGGAGCACCTGGCTATCTGTAAATTCTGTCTCAGTGTTGGAGCCCCTGGCTATCTGTAAATGATGTCTGAGTGTTGGAGTGTGCCCCTGGCAATTTGTAAATGATGTCTGAGTGATGGAGTGAGCCCCTGGCTATCTGTAAATGATGTCTGAGTGTTGGAGCACCTGGCTATCTGTAAATTCTGTCTCAGTGTTGGAGCCCCTGGCTATCGGTAAATGACGTCTGAGTGTTGGAGAGTGCCCCTGGCTATCTGTAAATCCTGTCTGAATTTTGGAGTGTGCCCCTGGCTAACTGTAAATGATGTCTGAGTGTTGGAGCCCCTGGCTATCTGTAAATGATGTCTGAGTGTTGGAGCCCCTGGCTATCTGTAAATGATGTCTGAGTGTTGGAGCCCCTGGCTATCTGTAAATTCTGTCTGAGTGTTGGAACCCCTGGCTATCGGTAAATGAGGTCTGAGTGTTGGAGTGTGCCCCTGGCTATATGTAAATGATGTCTGAGTGTTGGAGTGAGCCCCTGGCTATCTGTAAATGATGTCTGAGTGTTGGAGTGTGCCCCTGGCTATCTGTAAATTATGTCTGAGTGATGGAGTGAGCCCCTGGCTATCTGTAAATGATGTCTGAGTGTTGGAGCCCCTGGCTATCTGTAAATGATGACTGAGGGTTGGAGTGTGCCCCTGGCTATCTGTAAATTCTGTCTGAGTATTGGAGTGTGCCCCTGGCTATTTGTAAATGATGTCTGAGTGATGGAGTGAGGCCCTGGCTATCTGTAAATTATGTCTGAGTGTTGGAGCACCTGGCAATCTGTAAATGATGTCTGAGTGTTGGAGCCCCTGGTTATCTGTAAATTCTGTCTGAGTGTTGGAGACCCTGGCTATCTGTAAATGATGTCTGAGTGTTGGAGTGTGCCCCTGGCTATTTGTAAATGATGTCTGAGTGATGGAGTGAGCCCCTGGCTTTCTGTAAATGATGTCTGAGTGTTGGAGCCCCTGGGTATCTGTAAATTATGTCTGAGTGTTGGAGTGTGCCCTGGCTATCTGTAAATGATGTCTGGGTGTTGGAGTGTGCCCCTGGCTATCTGTAAATTCTGTCTGAGTGTTGGAGCCCCTGGCTATCTGTAAATGATGTCTGAGTGTTGGAGCCCCTGGCTATCTGTAAATGATGTCTGAGTGTTGGAGTGTGCCCCTGGCTATCTGTAAATGATGTCTGAGTGTTGGAGGCCCCTGGCTATCTGTAAATGATGTCTGAGTGTTGGAGCCCCTGGCTATCTGTAAATGATGTCTGAGTGTTGGAGCCCCTGGCTATCTGTAAATGATGTCTGAGTGATGGAGTGAGCCCCTGGCTATCTGTAAATGATGTCTTAGTGTTGGAGTGTGCCCCTGGCTATCTGTAAATGATGTCTGAGTGATGGAGTGAGCCCCTGGCTATCTGTAAATGATGTCTGAGTGTTGGAGCCCTGGCTATCTGTAAATGCTGTCTGAGTGTTGGAGTTCCCTGGCTATCTGTAAATGATGTCTGAGTGATGGAGTGTGCCCCTGGCTATCTGTAAATGATGTCTGAGTGTTGGAGCCCCTGGCTATCTGTAAATTCTGTCTGAGTGTTGGAGCCCCTGGCTATCTGTAAATGATGTCTGAGTGATGGAGTGTGCCCCTGGCTATCTATAAATGATGTCTTAGTGTTGGAGTGAGCCCCTGGCTATCTGTAAATGATGTCTGAGTGTTGGAGTCTTCCCTGGCTATCTGTTAATGCTGTCTGAAGTGTTGGAGCCCCTGGCTATCTGTAAATGATGTCTGAGTGATGGAGTGTGCCCCTGGCTATCTGTAAATGATGTCTGAGTGTTGGAGTGTGCCCCTGGCTATCTGTAAATGATGTCTGAGTGTTGGAGTCCCCTGGCTATCTGTAAATGATGTCTGAGTGTTGGAGCCCCTGGCTATCTGTAAATGATGTCTGAGTGTTGGAGCCCCTGGCTATCTGTAAATTCTGTCTGAGTGTTGGAACCCCTGGCTATCGGTAAATGAGGTCTGAGTGTTGGAGTGTGCCCCTGGCTATATGTAAATGATGTCTGAGTGTTGGAGTGAGCCCCTGGCTATCTGTAAATATGTCTGAGTGTTGGAGTGTGCCCTGGCTATCTGTAAATTATGTCTGAGTGATGGAGTGAGCCCCTGGCTATCTGTAAATGATGTCTGAGTGATGGGGTGCCCTGGCTATCTGTAAATGATGTCTGAGGGTTGGAGTGTGCCCCTGGCTATCTGTAAATGATGTCTGAGTGTTTGAGTGTGCCCCTGGCTATCTGTAAATGCTGTCTGAGTGTTGGAGTGAGCCCTGGCTATCTGTAAATGATGTCTGAGTGTTGGAGTGGCACCTGGCTATCTGTAAATGATGTCTGAGTGTTGGAGCCCCTGGCTATCTGTAAATGATGTCTGAGTGTTGGAGCCCCTGGCTATCTGTAAATGATGTCTGAGTGTTGGAGGCCCCTGGCTATCTGTAAATGATGTCTGAGTGATGGAGTGGCCCCTGGCTATCTGTAAATGATGTCTGAGTGTTGGAGGCCCTGGCTATCTGTAAATGATGTCTGAGTGATGGAGTGTGCCCTGGCTATCTGTAAATGATGTCTGAGTGTTGGAGTGTACCCCTGGCTATCTGTAAATGATGTCTGAGTGTTGGAGGTGCCCCTGGCTATCTGTAAATGATGTCTGAGTGATGGAGTGTGCCCCTGGCTATCTGTAAATGATGTCTGAGTGATGGAGTGTGCCCCTGGCTATCTGTAAATGATGTCTCAGTGATGGAGTGTTCCCCTGGCTATCTGTAAATGATGTCTGAGTGATGGAGTGTGCCCCTGGCTATCTGTAAATGATGTCTGAGTGATGGAGTGTGCCCCTGGCTATCTGTAAGTAATGTCTGAGTGATGGAGTGTTCCCCTGGCTATCTGTAAATGATGTCTGAGGGATGGAGTGTGCCCCTGGCTATCTGTAAATGATGTCTGAGTGTTGGAGACCCTGGTTATCTGTAAATGATGTCTGAGTGTTGGAGCCCCTGGCTATCTGTAAATGATCTCTGAGTGTTGGAGTGTGCCCCTGGCTATCTGTAAATGATGTCTGAGTGTTGGAGCCCCTGGCTATCTGTAAATGATGTCTGAGTGTTGGAGCCCCTGGCTATCTGTAAATTCTGTCTGAGTGTTGGAGACCCTGGCTATCTGTAAATGATGTCTGAGTGTTGGAGCCCCTGGCTATCTGTAAATGATGTCTGAGTGTTGGAATGTGCCCCTGGCTATCTGTAAATGATGTCTGAGTGATGGAGTGAGCCCCTGGCTATCTGTAAATGATGTCTGAGTGTTGGAGCCCCTGGCTATCTGTAAATGATGTCTGAGTGTTGGAGCCCCTGGCTATCTGTAAATGATGTCTGAGTGTTGGAGTGTGCCCCTGGCTATCTGTAAATGATGTCTGAGTGATGGAGTGAGCCCCTGGCTATCTGTAAATGATGTCTGAGTGTTGGAGCCCCTGGCTATCTGTAAATGATGTCTGAGTGTTGGAGCCCCTGGCTATCTGTAAATGATGTCTGAGTGTTGGAGTGTGCCCCTGGCTATCTGTAAATGATGTCTGAGTGTTGGAGTGAGCCCCTGGCAATCTGTAAATGATGTCTGAGTGTTGGAGCACCTGGCTATCTGTAAATTCTGTCTGAGTGTTGGAGCCCCTGGCTATCTGTAAATGATGTCTGAGTGTTGGAGCCCCTGGCTATCTGTAAATGATGTCTGAGTGTTGGAGAGTGCCCCTGGCTATCTGTAAATACTGTCTGAGTTTTGGAGTGTGCCCCTGGCTATCTGTAAATGATGTCTGAGTGTTGGAGCCCCTGGCTATCTGTAAATTCTGTCTGAGTGTTGGAGCACCTGGCTATCTGTAAATGATGTCTGAGTGTTGGAGGCCCTGGCTATCTGTAAATTCTGTCTGAGTGTTGGAGTGAGCCCCTGGCTATCTGTAAATGATGTCTGAGTGTTGGAGCACCTGGCTATCTGTAAATGCTGTCTGAGTGTTGGAGGCCCCTGGCTATCTGTAAATGATGTCTGAGTGTTGGAGTGTGCCCCTGGCTATCTGTAAATGATGTCTGAGTGATGGAGTGAGCCCCTGGCTATCTGTACATGATGTCTGAGTGTTGGAGCACCTGGCTATCTGTAAATTCTGTCTCAGTGTTGGAGCCCTGGCTATCGGTAAATGAGGTCTGAGTGTTGGAGTGTGCCCCTGGCTATCTGTAAATGATGTCTGAGTGTTGGAGTGAGCCCCTGGCTATCTGTAAATGATGTCTGAGTGTTGGAGTGTGCCCCTGGCTATCTGTAAATGATGTCTGAGTGATGGAGTGAGCCCCTGGCTATCTCTAAATGATGTCTGAGTGTTGGAGCCCCTGGCTATCTGTAAATGATGACTGAGGGTTGGAGTGTGCCCCTGGCTATCTGTAAATTCTGTCTGAGTATTGGAGTGGCCCCTGGCTATCTGTAAATGATGTCTGAGTGATGGAGTGAGCCCCTGGCTATCTGTAAATGATGTCTGAGTGTTGGAGCCCCTGGCTATCTGTAAATGATGTCTGAGTGTTGGAGCCCCTGGTTATCTGTAAATTCTGTCTGAGTGTTGGAGACCCTGGCTATCTGTAAATGATGTCTGAGTGTTGGAGTGTGCCCCTGGCTATTTGTAAATGATGTCTGAGTGATGGAGTGAGCCCCTGGCTATCTGTAAATGATGTCTGAGTGTTGGAGCCCCTGGGTATCTGTAAATTATGTCTGAGTGTTGGAGTGTGCCCTGGCTATCTGTAAATGATGTCTGGGTGTTGGAGTGTGCCCCTGGCTATCTGTAAATGATGTCTTAGTGTTGGAGCCCCTGGCTATCTGTAAATGATGTCTGAGTGTTGGAACCCCTGGCTATCTGTAAATGATGTCTGAGTGTTGGAGTTTGCCCCTGGCTAACTGTAAATGATGTCTGAGTGTTGGAGCCCCTGGCTATCTGTAAATGATGTCTGAGTGATGGAGTGTGCCCCTGGCTATCTGTAAATGATGTCTGAGTGTTGGAGTGTGCCCTGGCTATCTGTAAATGATGTCTGAGTGATGCAGTCTTCCCTGGCTATCTGTTAATGATGTCTGAGTGTTGGAGTGTGCCCCTGGCTATCTGTAAATGATGTCTGAGTGATGGAGTGTGCCCCTGGCTATCTGTAAATGATGTCTGAGTGATGGAGTGTGCCCCTGGCTATCTGTAAATGATGTCTCAGTGATGGAGTGTTCCCCTGGCTATCTGTAAATGATGTCTGAGTGATGGAGTGAGCCCCTGGCTATCTGTAAGTAATGTTGGAGTGTACCCCTGGCTATCTGTAAATGTCTGAGGGTTGGAGTGTACCCCTGGCGATGTGTAAATTATGTCTGAGTGATGGGGTGTTTGCCTGGCTATCTATAAATGATGTCTGAGGTATGGAGTGTGCCCCTGGCTATCTGTAAATGATGTCTGAGTGTTTGAGTGTGCCCCTGGCTATCTGTAAATTCTGTCTGAGTGTTGGAGCCCTGGCTACCTGTAAATGATGTCTGAGTGTTGGAGTGTGCTCCTGGCTATTTCTAAATGATGTCTGAGTGTTGGAGCCCCTGGCTATCTGTAAATGATGTCTGAGTGTTGTAGCCCCTGGCTATCTGTAAATGATGTCTGAGTGTTGGAGCCCCTGGCTATCTGTAAATGATGTCTGAGTGATGGAGTGTCCCCTGGTTATCTGTAAATGATGTCTGAGTGTTGGAGTGACCCATGGCTATCTGTAAATGATGTCTGAGTGTTGGAGTGTGCCCCTGGCTATCTGTAAATGATGTGTGAGTGATGGAGTGTGCCCCTGGCTATCTGTAAATGATGTCTGAGTGATGGAGTGTGCCCCTGGCTATCTGTAAATGATGTCTCAGTGATGGAGTGTTCCCCTGGCTATCTGTAAATGATGTCTGAGTGATGGAGTGTGCCCCTGGCTATCTGTAAATGATGTCTGAGTGATGGAGTGAGCCCCTGGCTATCTGTAAGTAAGGTCTGAGTGATGGAGTGTTCCCCTGGCTATCTGTAAATGATGTCTGAGTGATGGAGTGTGCCCCTGGCTATCTGTAAATGATGTCTGAGTGTTGGAGTGTGCCCCTGGCTATCTGTAAATGATGTCTGAGTGTTGGAGCCCCTGGCTATCTGTAAATGATGTCTGAGTGATGGAGTGTGCCCTGGCTATCTGTAAATGATGTCTGAGTGTTGGAGTGTGCCCCTGGCTATCTGTAAATGATGTCTGAGTGTTGGAGTGTGCCCCTGGCAATCTGTAAATTCTGTCTGAGTGTTGGAGACCCTGGTTATCTGTAAATGATGTCTGAGTGTTGGAGCCCCTGGCTATCTGTAAATGATGTCTGAGTGTTGGAGTGTGCCCCTGGCTATCTGTAAATGATGTCTGGGTGTTGGAGCCCCTGGCTATCTCTAAATGATGTCTGAGTGTTGGAGCCCCTGGCTATCTGTAAATTCTGTCTGAGTGTTGGAGCCCCTGGCTGTCTGTAAATGATGTCTGAGTGTTGGAGTGTGCCCCTGGCTATCTGTAAATGATGTCTGAGTGATGGAGTGAGCCCCTGGCTATCTGTAAATGATGTCTGAGTGTTGGAGCCCCTGGCTATCTGTAAATGATGTCTGAGTGTTGGAGTCCCTGGCTATCTGTAAATGATGTCTGAGTGTTGGAGTGAGCCCCTGGCTATCTGTAAATGATGTCTGAGTGTTGGAGCCCCTGGCTATCTGTAAATTCTGTCTGAGTGTTGGAGCCCCTGGCTATCTGTAAATGATGTCTGAGTGTTGGAGCCCCTGGCTATCTGTAAATGATGTCTGAGTGTTGGAGCCCCTGGCTATCTGTAAATGCTGTCTGAGTGTTGGAGCCCCTGGCTATCTGTAAATGATGTCTGAGTGTTGGAGCCCCTGGCTATCTTTAAATGATGTCTGGGTGTTGGAGTGGCCCCTGGCTATCTGTAAATGCTGTCTGAGTGTTGGAGTGTGCCCTGGCTATCTGTAAATGATGTCTGAGTGATGGAGTGTACCCTGGTTATCTGTAAATAATGTCTGAGTGTTGGAGTGAGCCCCTGGCTATCTGTAAATGATGTCTGAGTGTTGGAGGTGCCCAAGGCTATCTGTAAATGATGTCTGAGTGATGGAGTGAGCCCCTGGCTATCTGTAAATGATGTCTGAGTGTTGGAGTGTGCCCCTGGCTATCTGTAAATTCTGTCTGAGTGTTGGAGCCCCTGGCTATCTGTAAATGATGTCTGAGTGTTGGAGCCCCTGGCTATCTGTAAATGAGGTCTGAGTGTTGGAGTGTGCCCCTGGCTATCTGTAAATGATGTCTGAGTGATGGAGCCCCTGGCTATCTGTAAATGATGTCTGAGTGTTGGAGCCACTGGCTATCTGTAAATGATGTCTGGGTGTTGTAGCCCCTGGCTATCTGTAAATGATGTCTGAGTGTTGGAGCCCCTGGCTATCTGTAAATTCTGTCTGAGTGTTGGAGCCCCTGGCTATCTGTAAATGATGTCTGAGTGTTGGAGTGTGCCCCTGGCTATCTGTAAATGATGTCTGAGTGATGGAGTGAGCCCCTGGCTATCTGTAAATGATGTCTGAGTGTTGGAGCCCCTGGCTATCTGTAAATGATGTCTGAGTGTTGGAGCCCCTGGCTATCTGTAAATGATGTCTGAGTGATGGAGTGAGCCCCTGGCTATCTGTAAATGATGTCTGAGTGTTGGAGCCCCTGGCTATCTGTAAATGATGTCTGAGTGTTGGAGCCCCTGGCTATCTGTAAATGATGTCTGAGTGTTGGAGCCCCTGGCTATCTGTAAATTCTGTCTGAGTGTTGGAGCCCCTGGCTATCTGTAAATGATGTCTGAGTGTTGGAGCCCCTGGCAATCTGTAAATGATGTCTGGGTGTTGGAGTGTGCCCCTGGCTATCTGTAAATTCTGTCTGAGTGTTGGAGTGTGCCCCTGGCTATCTGTAAATGATGTCTGAGGGATGGAGTGTACCCCTGGCTATCTGTAAATGATGTCTGAGTGTTGGAGTGCCCTGGCTATCTGTAAATTATGTCTGAGTGTTGGAGTGTGCCCCAGGCTATCTGTAAATGATGTCTGAGTGATGGAGTGAGCCCTGGCTATCTGTAAATGATGTCTGAGTGTTGGCGCCCCTGGCTATCTGTAAATGATGTCTGAGTGTTGGAGTGTGCCCCTGGCTATCTGTAAATGCTGTCTGAGTGTTGGAGTGTGCCCCTGGCTATCTGTAAATGATGTCTGAGTGTTGGAGTGAGCCCCTGGCTATCTCTAAATGATGTCTGAGTGTTGGAGCCCCTGGCTATCTGTAAATGATGACTGAGGGTTGGAGTGTGCCCCTGGCTATCTGTAAATTCTGTCTGAGTGTTGGAGTGTGCCCCTGGCTATTTGTAAATGATGTCTGAGTGTTGGAGTGAGCCCCTGGCTATCTGTAAATGATGTCTGAGTGTTGGAGCACCTGGCTATCTGTAAATGATGTCTGAGTGTTGGAGCCCCTGGCTATCTGTAAATTCTGTCTGAGTGTTGGAGCCCCTGGCTATCTGTAAATGATGTCTGAGTGTTGGAGTGTGCCCCTGGCTATCTGTAAATGATGTCTGAGTGATGGAGTGAGCCCCTGGCTATCTGTAAATGATGTCTGAGTGTTGGAGCCCCTGGGTATCTGTAAATGATGTCTGAGTGTTGGAGTGTGCCCTGGCTATCTGTAAATGATGTCTGGGTGTTGGAGTGTGCCCCTGGCTATCTGTAAATGATGTCTTGAGTGTTGGAGCCCCTGGCTATCTGTAAATGATGTCTGAGTGTTGGAACCCCTGGCTATCTGTAAATGATGTCTGAGTGTTGGAGTTTGCCCCTGGCTAACTGTAAATGATGTCTGAGTGTTGGAGCCCCTGGCTATCTGTAAATTCTGTCTGAGTGTTGGAGCCCCTGGCTATCTGTAAATGATGTCTGAGTGATGGAGTGTGCCCCTGGCTATCTGTAAATGATGTCTTAGTGTTGGAGTGTGCCCCTGGCTATCTGTAAATGATGTCTGAGTGATGCAGTCTTCCCCTGGCTATCTGTTAATGATGTCTGAGTGTTGGAGTGTGCCCCTGGCTATCTGTAAATGATGTCTGAGTGATGGAGTGTGCCCCTGGCTATCTGTAAATGATGTCTGAGTGATGGAGTGTGCCCCTGGCTATCTGTAAATGATGTCTGAGTGATGGAGTGTTCCCCTGGCTATCTGTAAATTATGTCTGAGTGATGGAGTGAGCCCCTGGCTATCTGTAAGTAATGTTGGAGTGTACCCCTGGCTATCTGTAAATGTCTGAGGGTTGGAGTGTACCCCTGGCGATGTGTAAATTATGTCTGAGTGATGGGGTGTTTGCCTGGCTATCTGTAAACGATGTCTGAGGTATGGAGTGTGCCCCTGGCTATCTGTAAATGATGTCTGAGTGTTTGAGTGTGCCCCTGGCTATCTGTAAATTCTGTCTGAGTGTTGGAGCCCTGGCTAACTGTAAATGATGTCTGAGTGTTGGAGTGTGCCCCTGGCTATTTCTAAATGATGTCTGAGTGTTGGAGCCCCTGGCTATCTGTAAATGATGTCTGAGTGTTGTAGCCCCTGGCTATCTGTAAATTCTGTCTGAGTGTTGGAGCCCCTGGCTATCTGTAAATGATGTCTGAGGGATGGAGTGTCCCCTGGTTATCTGTAAATAATGTCTGAGTGTTGGAGTGTACCCATGGCTATCTGTAAATTATGTCTGAGTGTTGGAGTGTGCCCCTGGCTATCTGTAAATGATGTGTGAGTGATGGAGTGTGCCCCTGGCTATCTGTAAATGATGTCTGAGTGATGGAGTGTGCCCCTGGCTATCTGTAAATGATGTCTCAGTGATGGAGTGTTCCCCTGGCTATCTGTAAATGATGTCTGAGTGATGGAGTGTGCCCCTGGCTATCTGTAAATGATGTCTGAGTGATGGAGTGAGCCCCTGGCTATCTGTAAGTAATGTCTGAGTGATGGAGTGTTCCCCTGGCTATCTGTAAATGATGTCTGAGGGATGGAGTGTGCCCCTGGCTATCTGTAAATGATGTCTGAGTGTTGGAGGGCCCCTGGCTATCTGTAAATGAAGTCTGAGTGTTGGAGCCCCTGGCTATCTGTAAATGATGTCTGAGTGATGGAGTGTGCCCCTGGCTATCTGTAAATATGTCTGAGTGTTGGAGTGTGCCCCTGGCTATCTGTAAATGATGTCTGAGTGTTGGAGGCCCCTGGCAATCTGTAAATTCTGTCTGAGTGTTGGAGACCCTGGTTATCTGTAAATGATGTCTGAGTGTTGGAGCCCCTGGCTATCTGTAAATGATGTCTGAGTGTTGGAGTGTGCCCCTGGCTATCTGTAAATGATGTCTGAGTGTTGGAGCCCCTGGCTATCTGTAAATGATGTCTGAGTGTTGGAGCCCCTGGCTATCTGTAAATGATGTCTGAGTGTTGGAGCCCCTGGCTATCTGTAAATGATGTCTGAGTGTTGGAGCCCCTGGCTATCTGTAAATTCTGTCTGAGTGTTGGAGCCCCTGGCTATCTGTAAATGATGTCTGAGTGTTGGAGCCCCTGGCTATCTGTAAATGATGTCTGGGTGTTGGAGTGGCCCCTGGCTATCTGTAAATGCTGTCTGAGTGTTGGACTGTGCCCCTGGCTATCTGTAAATGATGTCTGAGTGATGGAGTGTACCCCTGGTTATCTGTAAATGATGTCTGAGTGTTGGAGTGTCCCTGGCTATCTGTAAATTATGTCTGAGTGTTGGAGTGTGCCCCAGGCTATCTGTAAATGATGTCTGAGTGATGGAGTGAGCCCCTGGCTATCTGTAAATGATGTCTGAGTGTTGGCGCCCCTGGCTATCTGTAAATGATGTCTGAGTGTTGGAGTGTGCCCCTGGCTATCTGTAAATTCTGTCTGAGTGTTGGAGTGTGCCCCTGGCTATCTGTAAATTATGTCTGAGTGATGGAGTGAGCCCCTGGCTATCTCTAAATGATGTCTGAGTGTTGGAGCCCCTGGCTATCTGTAAATGATGACTGAGGGTTGGAGTGTGCCCCTGGCTATCTGTAAATTCTGTCTGAGTGTTGGAGTGTGCCCCTGGCTATTTGTAAATGATGTCTGAGTGATGGAGTGAGCCCCTGGCTATCTGTAAATTATGTCTGAGTGTTGGAGCACCTGGCTATCTGTAAATGATGTCTGAGTGTTGGAGCCCCTGGTTATCTGTAAATTCTGTCTGAGTGTTGGAGACCCTGGCTATCTGTAAATGATGTCTGAGTGTTGGAGTGTGCCCCTGGCTATTTGTAAATGATGTCTGAGTGATGGAGTGAGCCCCTGGCTATCTGTAAATGATGTCTGAGTGTTGGAGCCCCTGGGTATCTGTAAATTATGTCTGAGTGTTGGAGTGTGCCCTGGCTATCTGTAAATGATGTCTGGGTGTTGGAGTGTGCCCCTGGCTATCTGTAAATGATGTCTGAGTGTTGGAGCCCCTGGCTATCTGTAAATGATGTCTGAGTGTTGGAACCCCTGGCTATCTGTAAATGATGTCTGAGTGTTGGAGTTTGCCCCTGGCTAACTGTAAATGATGTCTGAGTGTTGGAGCCCCTGGCTATCTGTAAATTCTGTCTGAGTGTTGGAGCCCCTGGCTATCTGTAAATGATGTCTGAGTGATGGAGTGTGCCCCTGGCTATCTATAAATGATGTCTTAGTGTTGGAGTGTGCCCCTGGCTATCTGTAAATGATGTCTGAGTGATGCAGTCTTCCCCTGGCTATCTGTTAATGATGTCTGAGTGTTGGAGTGTGCCCCTGGCTATCTGTAAATGATGTCTGAGTGATGGAGTGTGCCCCTGGCTATCTGTAAATGATGTCTGAGTGATGGAGTGTGCCCCTGGCTATCTGTAAATGATGTCTCAGTGATGGAGTGTTCCCCTGGCTATCTGTAAATTATGTCTGAGTGATGGAGTGAGCCCCTGGCTATCTGTAAGTAATGTTGGAGTGTACCCCTGGCTATCTGTAAATGTCTGAGGGTTGGAGTGTACCCCTGGCGATGTGTAAATTATGTCTGAGTGATGGGGTGTTTGCCTGGCTATCTGTAAACGATGTCTGAGGTATGGAGTGTGCCCCTGGCTATCTGTAAATGATGTCTGAGTGTTTGAGTGTGCCCCTGGCTATCTGTAAATTCTGTCTGAGTGTTGGAGCCCTGGCTAACTGTAAATGATGTCTGAGTGTTGGAGTGTGCCCCTGGCTATTTCTAAATGATGTCTGAGTGTTGGAGCCCCTGGCTATCTGTAAATGATGTCTGAGTGTTGTAGCCCCTGGCTATCTGTAAATTCTGTCTGAGTGTTGGAGCCCCTGGCTATCTGTAAATGATGTCTGAGGGATGGAGTGTCCCCTGGTTATCTGTAAATAATGTCTGAGTGTTGGAGTGTACCCTGGCTATCTGTAAATGATGTCTGAGTGTTGGAGTGTGCCCCTGGCTATCTGTAAATGATGTGTGAGTGATGGAGTGTGCCCCTGGCTATCTGTAAATGATGTCTGAGTGATGGAGTGTGCCCCTGGCTATCTGTAAATGATGTCTCAGTGATGGAGTGTTCCCCTGGCTATCTGTAAATGATGTCTGAGTGATGGAGTGTGCCCCTGGCTATCTGTAAATGATGTCTGAGTGATGGAGTGAGCCCCTGGCTATCTGTAAGTAATGTCTGAGTGATGGAGTGTTCCCCTGGCTATCTGTAAATGATGTCTGAGGGATGGAGTGTGCCCCTGGCTATCTGTAAATGATGTCTGAGTGTTGGAGTGTGCCCCTGGCTATCTGTAAATGAAGTCTGAGTGTTGGAGCCCCTGGCTATCTGTAAATGATGTCTGAGTGATGGAGTGTGCCCCTGGCTATCTATAAATGTCTGAGTGTTGGAGTGTGCCCCTGGCTATCTGTAAATGATGTCTGAGTGTTGGAGTGTGCCCCTGGCAATCTGTAAATTCTGTCTGAGTGTTGGAGACCCTGGTTATCTGTAAATGATGTCTGAGTGTTGGAGCCCCTGGCTATCTGTAAATGATGTCTGAGTGTTGGAGTGTGCCCCTGGCTATCTGTAAATGATGTCTGGGTTTTGGAGCCCCTGGCTATCTGTAAATGATGTCTGAGTGTTGGAGCCCCTGGCTATCTGTAAATGCTGTCTGAGTGTTGGAGCCCCTGGCTATCTGTAAATGATGTCTGAGTGTTGGAGTGTGCCCCTGGCTATCTGTAAATGATGTCTGAGTGATGGAGTGAGCCCCTGGCTATCTGTAAATGATGTCTGAGTGTTGGAGCCCCTGGCTATCTGTAAATGATGTCTGAGTGTTGGAGCCCCTGGCTATCTGTAAATGATGTCTGAGTGATGGAGTGAGCCCCTGGCTATCTGTAAATGATGTCTGAGTGTTGGAGCCCCTGGCTATCTGTAAATTCTGTCTGAGTGTTGGAGCCCCTGGCTATCTGTAAATTATGTCTGAGTGTTGGAGGCCCTGGCTATCTGTAAATTATGTCTGAGTGTTGGAGCCCCTGGCTATCTGTAAATTCTGTCTGAGTGTTGGAGCCCCTGGCTATCTGTAAATGATGTCTGAGTGTTGGAGCCCCTGGCAATCTTTAAATGATGTCTGGGTGTTGGAGTGTGCCCCTGGCTATCTGTAAATTCTGTCTGAGTGTTGGACTGTGCCCTGGCTATCTGTAAATGATGTCTGAGTGATGGAGTGTACCCCTGGTTATCTGTAAATAATGTCTGAGTGTTGGAGTGATCCCCTGGCTATCTGTAAATGATGTCTGAGTGTTGGAGTGTGCCCAAGGCTATCTGTAAATGATGTCTGAGTGATGGAGTGAGCCCCTGGCTATCTGTAAATGATGTCTGGGTTTTGGAGCCCTGGCTATCTCTAAATGATGTCTGAGTGTTGGAGCCCCTGGCTATCTGTAAATTCTGTCTGGGTGTTGGAGACCCTGGCTATCTGTAAATGATGTCTGAGTGTTGGAGCCCCTGGCTATCTGTAAATGATGTCTGAGTGTTGGAGTGTGCCCCTGGCTATCTGTAAATGATGTCTGAGTGATGGAGTGAGCCCCTGGCTATCTGTAAATGATGTCTGAGTGTTGGAGCCCCTGGCTATCTGTAAATGATGTCTGAGTGTTGGAGCCCCTGGCTATCTGTAAATGATGTCTGAGTGATGGAGTGAGCCCCTGGCTATCTGTAAATGATGTCTGAGTGTTGGAGCCCCTGGCTATCTGTAAATTCTGTCTGAGTGTTGGAGCCAATGGCTATCTGTAAATGATGTCTGAGTGTTGGAGCCCCTGGCTATCTGTAAATTATGTCTGAGTGTTGGAGCCCCTGGCTATCTGTAAATGATGTCTGAGTGTTGGAGCCCCTGGCTATCTGTAAATGATGTCTGAGGGATGGAGTGTACCCCTGGTTATCTGTAAATAATGTCTGAGTGTTGGAGTGATCCCCTGGCTATCTGTAAATGATGTCTGAGTGTTGGAGTGTGCCCAAGGCTATCTGTAAATGATGTCTGAGTGATGGAGTGAGCCCCTGGCTATCTGTAAATGATGTCTGAGTGTTGGCGCCCCTGGCTATCTGTAAATGATGTCTGGGTGTTGGAGTGTGCCCCTGGCTATCTGTAAATTCTGTCTGAGTGTTGGACTGTGCCCCTGGCTATCTGTAAATGATGTCTGAGGGATGGAGGGTGCCCCTGGCTATCTGTAAATTCTGTCTGAGTGTTGGAGTGTGCCCCTGGCTATTTGTAAATGATGTCTGAGTGATGGAGTGAGCCCCTGGCTATCTGTAAATTCTGTCTGAGTGTTGGAGTGTGCCCCTGGCTATCTGTAAATTCTGTCTCAGTGTTGGAGCCCCTGGCTATCTGTAAATGATGTCTGAGTGTTGGAGCCCCTGGCTATCTGTAAATGAGGTCTGAGTGTTGGAGTGTGCCCCTGGCTATCTGTAAATGATGTCTGAGTGTTGGAGCCCCTGGCTATCTGTAAATGATGTCTGGGTTTTGGAGCCCCTGGCTATCTGTAAATGATGTCTGAGTGTTGGAGCCCCTGGCTATCTGTAAATTCTGTCTGAGTGTTGGAGCCCCTGGCTATCTGTAAATGATGTCTGAGTGTTGGAGTGTGCCCCTGGCTATCTGTAAATGATGTCTGAGTGATGGAGTGAGCCCCTGGCTATCTGTAAATGATGTCTGAGTGTTGGAGCCCCTGGCTATCTGTAAATGATGTCTGAGTGATGGAGTGAGCCCCTGGCTATCTGTAAATGATGTCTGAGTGTTGGAGCCCCTGGCTATCTGTAAATTATGTCTGAGTGTTGGAGCCCCTGGCTATCTGTAAATTATGTCTGAGTGTTGGAGCCCCTGGCTATCTGTAAATTCTGTCTGAGTGTTGGAGCCCCTGGCTATCTGTAAATGATGTCTGAGTGTTGGAGCCCTGGCAATCTGTAAATGATGTCTGGGTGTTGGAGTGTGCCCCTGGCTATCTGTAAATTCTGTCTGAGTGTTGGACTGTGCCCTGGCTATCTGTAAATGATGTCTGAGGGATGGAGTGTACCCCTGGTTATCTGTAAATAATGTCTGAGTGTTGGAGTGATCCCCTGGCTATCTGTAAATTATGTCTGAGTGTTGGAGTGTGCCCCAGGCTATCTGTAAATGATGTCTGAGTGATGGAGTGAGCCCCTGGCTATCTGTAAATGATGTCTGAGTGTTGGCGCCCTGGCTATCTGTAAATGATGTCTGAGTGTTGGAGTGTGCCCCTGGCTATCTGTAAATTCTGTCTGAGTGTTGGAGTGTGCCCCTGGCTATTTGTAAATGACGTCTGAGTGATGGAGTGAGCCCCTGGCTATCTGTAAATTCTGTCTGAGTGTTGGAGTCTGCCCCTGGCTATCTGTAAATTCTGTCTCAGTGTTGGAGCCCCTGGCTATCTGTAAATGATGTCTGAGTGTTGGAGCCCCTGGCTATCTGTAAATGAGGTCTGAGTGTTGGAGTATGCCCCTGGCTATAAGTAAATGATGTCTGAGTGATGGAGCCCCTGGCTATCTGTAAATGATGTCTGAGTGTTGGAGCCACTGGCTATCTGTAAATGATGTCTGGGTTTTGGAGCCCCTGGCTATCTGTAAATGATGTCTGAGTGTTGGAGCCCTGGCTATCTGTAAATTCTGTCTGAGTGTTGGAGCCCCTGGCTATCTGTAAATGATGTCTGAGTGTTGGAGCCCCTGGCTATCTGTAAATGATGTCTGAGTGTTGGAGTGTGCCCCTGGCTATCTGTAAATGATGTCTGAGTGATGGAGTGAGCCCCTGGCTATCTGTAAATGATGTCTGAGTGTTGGAGCCACTGGCTATCTGTAAATGATGTCTGAGTGTTGGAGCCCCTGGCTATCTGTAAATGATGTCTGAGTGTTGGAGTGTGCCCCTGGCTATCTGTAAATGATGTCTGAGTGATGGAGTGAGCCCCTGGCTATCTGTAAATGATGTCTGAGTGTTGGAGCCCCTGGCTATCTGTAAATGATGTCTGAGTGTTGGAGCCCCTGGCTATCTGTAAATGATGTCTGAGTGATGGAGTGAGCCCCTGGCTATCTGTAAATGATGTCTGAGTGTTGGAGCCCCTGGCTATCTGTAAATGATGTCTGAGTGTTGGAGCCCCTGGCTATCTGTAAATGATGTCTGAGTGTTGGAGCCCCTGGCTATCTGTAAATGATGTCTGAGTGTTGGAGCACCTGGCTATCTGTAAATGATGTCTGAGTGTTGGAGCCCCTGGCAATCTGTAAATGATGTCTGGGTGTTGGAGTGGCCCTGGCTATCTGTAAATTCTGTCTGAGTGTTGGACTGTGCCCCTGGCTATCTGTAAATGATGTCTGAGGGATGGAGTGTACCCCTGGTTATCTGTAAATAATGTCTGAGTGTTGGAGTGATCCCCTGGCTATCTGTAAATTATGTCTGAGTGTTGGAGTGTGCCCCAGGCTATCTGTAAATGATGTCTGAGTGATGGAGTGAGCCCCTGGCTATCTGTAAATGATGTCTGAGTGTTGGCGCCCCTGGCTATCTGTAAATGATGTCTGAGTGTTGGAGTGTGCCCCTGGCTATCTGTAAATGATGTCTGAGTGATGGAGTGTACCCCTGGTTATCTGTAAATAATGTCTGAGTGTTGGAGTGATCCCCTGGCTATCTGTAAATGATGTCTGAGTGTTGGAGTGTGCCCAAGGCTATCTGTAAATGATGTCTGAGTGATGGAGTGAGCCCCTGGCTATCTGTAAATGATGTCTGGGTTTTGGAGCCCCTGGCTATCTCTAAATGATGTCTGAGTGTTGGAGCCCCTGGCTATCTGTAAATTCTGTCTGGGTGTTGGAGACCCTGGCTATCTGTAAATGATGTCTGAGTGTTGGAGCCCCTGGCTATCTGTAAATGATGTCTGAGTGTTGGAGTGTGCCCCTGGCTATCTGTAAATGATGTCTGAGTGATGGAGTGAGCCCCTGGCTATCTGTAAATGATGTCTGAGTGTTGGAGCCCCTGGCTATCTGTAAATGATGTCTGAGTGTTGGAGCCCCTGGCTATCTGTAAATGATGTCTGAGTGTTGGAGTGAGCCCCTGGCTATCTGTAAATGATGTCTGAGTGTTGGAGCCCCTGGCTATCTGTAAATTCTGTCTGAGTGTTGGAGCCAATGGCTATCTGTAAATGATGTCTGAGTGTTGGAGCCCCTGGCTATCTGTAAATGATGTCTGAGTGTTGGAGCCCCTGGCTATCTGTAAATTCTGTCTGAGTGTTGGAGCCCCTGGCTATCTGTAAATGATGTCTGAGGGATGGAGTGTACCCCTGGTTATCTGTAAATGATGTCTGAGTGTTGGAGTGATCCCCTGGCTATCTGTAAATGATGTCTGAGTGTTGGAGTGTGCCCAAGGCTATCTGTAAATGATGTCTGAGTGATGGAGTGAGCCCCTGGCTATCTGTAAATGATGTCTGAGTGTTGGCGCCCTGGCTATCTGTAAATGATGTCTGGGTGTTGGAGTGTGCCCCTGGCTATCTGTAAATGATGTCTGAGTGTTGGAGTGTGCCCCTGGCTATCTGTAAATTCTGTCTGAGTGTTGGAGTGTGCCCTGGCTATCTGTAAATGATGTCTGAGTGTTGGAGCCCCTGGCTATCTGTAAATGATGTCTGAGTGTTGGAGCCCCTGGCTATCTGTAAATGAGGTCTGAGTGTTGGAGTGTGCCCCTGGCTATCTGTAAATGATGTCTGAGTGATGGAGCCCCTGGCTATCTGTAAATGATGTCTGAGTGTTGGAGCCACTGGCTATGTGTAAATGATGTCTGGGTTTTAGTAGCCCCTGGCTATCTGTAAATGATGTCTGAGTGTTGGAGCCCCTGGCTATCTGTAAATTCTGTCTGAGTGTTGGAGCCCCTGGCTATCTGTAAATGATGTCTGAGTGTTGGAGTGTGCCCCTGGCTATCTGTAAATGATGTCTGAGTGTTGGAGTGAGCCCCTGGCTATCTGTAAATGATGTCTGAGTGTTGGAGCCCCTGGCTATCTGTAAATGATGTCTGAGTGTTGGAGCCCCTGGCTATCTGTAAATGATGTCTGAGTGATGGAGTGAGCCCCTGGCTATCTGTAAATGATGTCTGAGTGTTGGAGCCCCTGGCTATCTGTAAATTATGTCTGAGTGTTGGAGCCCCTGGCTATCTGTAAATTATGTCTGAGTGTTGGAGCCCCTGGCTATCTGTAAATTCTGTCTGAGTGTTGGAGCCCCTGGCTATCTGTAAATGATGTCTGAGTGTTGGAGCCCCTGGCAATCTGTAAATGATGTCTGGGTGTTGGAGTGTGCCCCTGGCTATCTGTAAATTCTGTCTGAGTGTTGGACTGTGCCCTGGCTATCTGTAAATGATGTCTGAGGGATGGAGTGTACCCCTGGTTATCTGTAAATAATGTCTGAGTGTTGGAGTGATCCCCTGGCTATCTGTAAATTATGTCTGAGTGTTGGAGTGTGCCCCAGGCTATCTGTAAATGATGTCTGAGTGATGGAGTGAGCCCCTGGCTATCTGTAAATGATGTCTGAGTGTTGGCGCCCTGGCTATCTGTAAATGATGTCTGAGTGTTGGAGTGTGCCCCTGGCTATCTGTAAATTCTGTCTGAGTGTTGGAGTGTGCCCCTGGCTATTTGTAAATGATGTCTGAGTGATGGAGTGAGCCCCTGGCTATCTGTAAATTCTGTCTGAGTGTTGGAGTCTGCCCCTGGCTATCTGTAAATTCTGTCTCAGTGTTGGAGCCCCTGGCTATCTGTAAATGATGTCTGAGTGTTGGAGCCCCTGGCTATCTGTAAATGAGGTCTGAGTGTTGGAGTATGCCCCTGGCTATATGTAAATGATGTCTGAGTGATGGAGCCCCTGGCTATCTGTAAATGATGTCTGAGTGTTGGAGCCACTGGCTATCTGTAAATGATGTCTGGGTTTTGGAGCCCCTGGCTATCTGTAAATGATGTCTGAGTGTTGGAGCCCCTGGCTATCTGTAAATTCTGTCTGAGTGTTGGAGCCCCTGGCTATCTGTAAATGATGTCTGAGTGTTGGAGCCCCTGGCTATCTGTAAATGATGTCTGAGTGTTGGAGTGTGCCCCTGGCTATCTGTAAATGATGTCTGAGTGATGGAGTGAGCCCCTGGCTATCTGTAAATGATGTCTGAGTGTTGGAGCCCCTGGCTATCTGTAAATGATGTCTGAGTGTTGGAGCCCCTGGCTATCTGTAAATGATGTCTGAGTGATGGAGTGAGCCCCTGGCTATCTGTAAATGATGTCTGAGTGTTGGAGCCCCTGGCTATCTGTAAATTCTGTCTGAGTGTTGGAGTGTGCCCCTGGCTATCTGTAAATGATGTCTGAGTGATGGAGTGAGCCCCTGGCTATCTGTAAATGATGTCTGATTGTTGGAGCCCCTGGCTATCTGTAAATGATGTCTGAGTGTTGGAGCCCCTGGCTATCTGTAAATGATGTCTGAGTGATGGAGTGAGCCCCTGGCTATCTGTAAATTCTGTCTGAGTGTTGGAGTGTGCCCCTGGCTATCTGTAAATTATGTCTGAGTGATGGAGTGAGCCCCTGGCTATCTGTAAATGATGTCTGAGTGTTGGAGCACCTGGCTATCTGTAAATGATGTCTGAGTGTTGGAGCCCCTGGCTATCTGTAAATGATGTCTGAGTGATGGAGTGAGCCCCTGGCTATCTTTAAATGATGTCTGAGTGTTGGAGCCCCTGGCTATCTGTAAATTCTGTCTGAGTGTTGGAGCCCCTGGCTATCTGTAAATTCTGTCTGAGTGTTGGAGTGTGCCCCTGGCTATTTGTAAATGACGTCTGAGTGATGGAGTGAGCCCCTGGCTATCTGTAAATGATGTCTGAGTGTTGGAGTGTGCCCAAGGCTATCTGTAAATGATGTCTGAGTGATGGAGTGAGCCCCTGGCTATCTGTAAATGATGTCTGGGTTTTGGAGCCCCTGGCTATCTCTAAATGATGTCTGAGTGTTGGAGCCCCTGGCTATCTGTAAATTCTGTCTGGGTGTTGGAGACCCTGGCTATCTGTAAATGATGTCTGAGTGTTGGAGCCCCTGGCTATCTGTAAATGATGTCTGAGTGTTGGAGTGTGCCCCTGGCTATCTGTAAATGATGTCTGAGTGATGGAGTGAGCCCCTGGCTATCTGTAAATGATGTCTGAGTGTTGGAGCCCCTGGCTATCTGTAAATGATGTCTGAGTGTTGGAGCCCTGGCTATCTGTAAATGATGTCTGAGTGATGGAGTGAGCCCCTGGCTATCTGTAAATGATGTCTGAGTGTTGGAGCCCCTGGCTATCTGTAAATTCTGTCTGAGTGTTGGAGCCAATGGCTATCTGTAAATTATGTCTGAGTGTTGGAGCCCCTGGCTATCTTTAAATTCTGTCTGAGTGTTGGAGCCCCTGGCTATCTGTAAATGATGTCTGAGTGTTG
The DNA here is from genome assembly GCF_905237065.1 of Salmo salar. NCBI lineage: Eukaryota > Metazoa > Chordata > Actinopteri > Salmoniformes > Salmonidae > Salmo > Salmo salar. The sequence goes on from NW_025547643.1 coordinate 72,286, forward strand.
GAGCCCCTGGCTATCTGTAAATGATGTCTGGGTGTTGGAGTGTGCCCCTGGCTATCTGTAAATTCTGTCTGAGTGTTGGACTGTGCCCCTGGCTATCTGTAAATGATGTCTGAGGGATGGAGTGTACACCTGGTTATCTGTAAATAATGTCTGAGTGTTGGAGTGATCCCCTGGCTATCTGTAAATTATGTCTGAGTGTTGGAGTGTGCCCCAGGCTATCTGTAAATGATGTCTGAGTGATGGAGTGAGCCCCTGGCTATCTGTAAATGATGTCTGAGTGTTGGCGCCCCTGGCTATCTGTAAATGATGTCTGAGTGTTGGAGTGTGCCCCTGGCTATCTGTAAATTCTGTCTGAGTGTTGGAGTGTGCCCCTGGCTATTTGTAAATGACGTCTGAGTGATGGAGTGAGCCCCTGGCTATCTGTAAATTCTGTCTGAGTGTTGGAGTCTGCCCCTGGCTATCTGTAAATTCTGTCTCAGTGTTGGAGCCCCTGGCTATCTGTAAATGATGTCTGAGTGTTGGAGCCCCTGGCTATCTGTAAATGAGGTCTGAGTGTTGGAGTATGCCCCTGGCTATATGTAAATGATGTCTGAGTGATGGAGCCCCTGGCTATCTGTAAATGATGTCTGAGTGTTGGAGCCACTGGCTATCTGTAAATGATGTCTGGGTTTTGGAGCCCCTGGCTATCTGTAAATGATGTCTGAGTGTTGGAGCCCCTGGCTATCTGTAAATTCTGTCTGAGTGTTGGAGCCCCTGGCTATCTGTAAATGATGTCTGAGTGTTGGAGCCCCTGGCTATCTGTAAATGATGTCTGAGTGTTGGAGTGTGCCCCTGGCTATCTGTAAATGATGTCTGAGTGATGGAGTGAGCCCCTGGCTATCTGTAAATGATGTCTGAGTGTTGGAGCCACTGGCTATCTGTAAATGATGTCTGAGTGTTGGAGCCCCTGGCTATCTGTAAATGATGTCTGAGTGATGGAGTGAGCCCCTGGCTATCTGTAAATGATGTCTGAGTGTTGGAGCCCCTGGCTATCTGTAAATTCTGTCTGAGTGTTGGAGTGTGCCCCTGGCTATCTGTAAATGATGTCTGAGTGATGGAGTGAGCCCCTGGCTATCTGTAAATGATGTCTGATTGTTGGAGCCCCTGGCTATCTGTAAATGATGTCTGAGTGTTGGAGCCCCTGGCTATCTGTAAATGATGTCTGAGTGATGGAGTGAGCCCCTGGCTATCTGTAAATTCTGTCTGAGTGTTGGAGTGTGCCCCTGGCTATCTGTAAATTATGTCTGAGTGATGGAGTGAGCCCCTGGCTATCTGTAAATGATGTCTGAGTGTTGGAGCACCTGGCTATCTGTAAATGATGTCTGAGTGTTGGAGCCCCTGGCTATCTGTAAATGATGTCTGAGTGATGGAGTGAGCCCTGGCTATCTGTAAATGATGTCTGAGTGTTGGAGCCCCTGGCTATCTGTAAATTCTGTCTGAGTGTTGGAGCCCCTGGCTATCTGTAAATTATGTCTGAGTGTTGGAGGCCCTGGCTATCTGTAAATTATGTCTGAGTGTTGGAGCCCCTGGCTATCTGTAAATTCTGTCTGAGTGTTGGAGCCCCTGGCTATCTGTAAATGATGTCTGAGTGTTGGAGCCCCTGGCAATCTGTAAATGATGTCTGGGTGTTGGAGTGTGCCCCTGGCTATCTGTAAATTCTGTCTGAGTGTTGGACTGTGCCCCTGGTTATCTGTAAATGATGTCTGAGTGATGGAGTGTACCCCTGGTTATCTGTAAATAATGTCTGAGTGTTGGAGTGACCCCCTGGCTATCTGTAAATGATGTCTGAGTGTTGGAGTGTGCCCAAGGCTATCTGTAAATGATGTCTGAGTGATGGAGTGAGCCCCTGGCTATCTGTAAATGATGTCTGGGTGTTGGAGCCCTGGCTATCTCTAAATGATGTCTGAGTGTTGGAGCCCCTGGCTATCTGTAAATTCTGTCTGGGTGTTGGAGACCCTGGCTATCTGTAAATGATGTCTGAGTGTTGGAGCCCCTGGCTATCTGTAAATGATGTCTGAGTGTTGGAGTGTGCCCCTGGCTATCTGTAAATGATGTCTGAGTGATGGAGTGAGCCCCTGGCTATCTGTAAATGATGTCTGAGTGTTGGAGCCCCTGGCTATCTGTAAATGATGTCTGAGTGTTGGAGCCCCTGGCTATCTGTAAATGATGTCTGAGTGTTGGAGTGAGCCCCTGGCTATCTGTAAATGATGTCTGAGTGTTGGAGCCCCTGGCTATCTGTAAATTCTGTCTGAGTGTTGGAGCCAATGGCTATCTGTAAATGATGTCTGAGTGTTGGAGCCCCTGGCTATCTGTAAATTCTGTCTGAGTGTTGGAGCCCCTGGCTATCTGTAAATGATGTCTGAGGGATGGAGTGTACCCCTGGTTATCTGTAAATAATGTCTGAGTGTTGGAGTGATCCCCTGGCTATCTGTAAATGATGTCTGAGTGTTGGAGTGTGCCCAAGGCTATCTGTAAATGATGTCTGAGTGATGGAGTGAGCCCCTGGCTATCTGTAAATGATGTCTGAGTGTTGGGCGCCCTGGCTATCTGTAAATGATGTCTGGGTGTTGGAGTGTGCCCCTGGCTATCTGTAAATTCTGTCTGAGTGTTGGACTGTGCCCCTGGCTATCTGTAAATGATGTCTGAGGGATGGAGTGTGCCCCTGGCTATCTGTAAATTCTGTCTGAGTGTTGGAGTGTGCCCCTGGCTATTTGTAAATGATGTCTGAGTGATGGAGTGAGCCCCTGGCTATCTGTAAATTCTGTCTGAGTGTTGGAGTGTGCCCCTGGCTATCTGTAAATTCTGTCTCAGTGTTGGAGCCCCTGGCTATCTGTAAATGATGTCTGAGTGTTGGAGCCCCTGGCTATCTGTAAATGAGGTCTGAGTGTTGGAGTGTGCCCCTGGCTATATGTAAATGATGTCTGAGTGATGGAGCCCCTGGCTATCTGTAAATGATGTCTGAGTGTTGGAGCCACTGGCTATCTGTAAATGATGTCTGGGTTTTATAGCCCCTGGCTATCTGTAAATGATGTCTGAGTGTTGGAGCCCCTGGCTATCTGTAAATTCTGTCTGAGTGTTGGAGCCCCTGGCTATCTGTAAATGATGTCTGAGTGTTGGAGTGTGCCCCTGGCTATCTGTAAATGATGTCTGAGTGATGGAGTGAGCCCCTGGCTATCTGTAAATGATGTCTGAGTGTTGGAGCCCCTGGCTATCTGTAAATGATGTCTGAGTGTTGGAGCCCCTGGCTATCTGTAAATGATGTCTGAGTGATGGAGTGAGCCCCTGGCTATCTGTAAATGATGTCTGAGTGTTGGAGCCCCTGGCTATCTGTAAATTATGTCTGAGTGTTGGAGCCCCTGGCTATCTGTAAATTATGTCTGAGTGTTGGAGCCCCTGGCTATCTGTAAATTCTGTCTGAGTGTTGGAGCCCCTGGCTATCTGTAAATGATGTCTGAGTGTTGGAGCCCCTGGCTATCTGTAAATGATGTCTGGGTGTTGGAGTGTGCCCCTGGCTATCTGTAAATTCTGTCTGAGTGTTGGACTGTGCCCCTGGCTATCTGTAAATGATGTCTGAGGGATGGAGTGTACCCCTGGTTATCTGTAAATAATGTCTGAGTGTTGGAGTGATCCCCTGGCTATCTGTAAATTATGTCTGAGTGTTGGAGTGTGCCCAAGGCTATCTGTAAATGATGTCTGAGTGATGGAGTGAGCCCCTGGCTATCTGTAAATGATGTCTGAGTGTTGGCGCCCCTGGCTATCTGTAAATGATGTCTGAGTGTTGGAGTGTGCCCCTGGCTATCTGTAAATTCTGTCTGAGTGTTGGAGTGTGCCCCTGGCTATTTGTAAATGACGTCTGAGTGATGGAGTGAGCCCCTGGCTATCTGTAAATTCTGTCTGAGTGTTGGAGTCTGCCCCTGGCTATCTGTAAATTCTGTCTCAGTGTTGGAGCCCCTGGCTATCTGTAAATGATGTCTGAGTGTTGGAGCCCCTGGCTATCTGTAAATGAGGTCTGAGTGTTGGAGTATGCCCCTGGCTATATGTAAATGATGTCTGAGTGATGGAGCCCCTGGCTATCTGTAAATGATGTCTGAGTGTTGGAGCCACTGGCTATCTGTAAATGATGTCTGGGTTTTGGAGCCCCTGGCTATCTGTAAATGATGTCTGAGTGTTGGAGCCCCTGGCTATCTGTAAATTCTGTCTGAGTGTTGGAGCCCCTGGCTATCTGTAAATGATGTCTGAGTGTTGGAGCCCCTGGCTATCTGTAAATGATGTCTGAGTGTTGGAGTGTGCCCCTGGCTATCTGTAAATGATGTCTGAGTGATGGAGTGAGCCCCTGGCTATCTGTAAATGATGTCTGAGTGTTGGAGCCACTGGCTATCTGTAAATGATGTCTGAGTGTTGGAGCCCCTGGCTATCTGTAAATGATGTCTGAGTGATGGAGTGAGCCCCTGGCTATCTGTAAATGATGTCTGAGTGTTGGAGCCCCTGGCTATCTGTAAATTATGTCTGAGTGTTGGAGTGGCCCCTGGCTATCTGTAAATGATGTCTGAGTGATGGAGTGAGCCCCTGGCTATCTGTAAATGATGTCTGATTGTTGGAGCCCCTGGCTATCTGTAAATGATGTCTGAGTGTTGGAGCCCCTGGCTATCTGTAAATGATGTCTGAGTGTTGGAGTGAGCCCCTGGCTATCTGTAAATGCTGTCTGAGTGTTGGAGTGTGCCCCTGGCTATCTGTAAATGATGTCTGAGTGTTGGAGTGAGCCCCTGGCTATCTGTAAATGATGTCTGAGTGTTGGAGCACCTGGCTATCTGTAAATTCTGTCTCAGTGTTGGAGCCCCTGGCTATCTGTAAATGATGTCTGAGTGTTGGAGCCCCTGGCTATCTGTAAATGATGTCTGAGTGTTGGAGAGTGCCCCTGGCTATCTGTAAATGATGTCTGAGTGATGGAGTGTGCCCCTGGCTATCTGTAAATGATGTCTGAGTGTTGGAGTGGCCCCTGGCTATTTGTAAATGATGTCTGAGTGATGGAGTGAGCCCCTGGCTATCTGTAAATTCTGTCTGAGTGTTGGACTGTGCCCCTGGCTATCTGTAAATGATGTCTGAGGGATGGAGGGTGCCCCTGGCTATCTGTAAATTCTGTCTGAGTGTTGGAGTGTGCCCCTGGCTATTTGTAAATGATGTCTGAGTGATGGAGTGAGCCCCTGGCTATCTGTAAATTCTGTCTGAGTGTTGGAGTGTGCCCCTGGCTATCTGTAAATTCTGTCTGAGTGTTGGAGCCCCTGGCTATCTGTAAATGATGTCTGAGTGTTGGAGCCCCTGGCTATCTGTAAATGAGGTCTGAGTGTTGGAGTGTGCCCCTGGCTATATGTAAATGATGTCTGAGTGATGGAGCCCCTGGCTATCTGTAAATGATGTCTGAGTGTTGGAGCGACTGGCTATCTGTAAATGATGTCTGGGTGTTTATAGCCCCTGGCTATCTGTAAATGATGTCTGAGTGTTGGAGCCCCTGGCTATCTGTAAATTCTGTCTGAGTGTTGGAGCCCCTGGCTATCTGTAAATGATGTCTGAGTGTTGGAGTGTGCCCCTGGCTATCTGTAAATGATGTCTGAGTGTTGGAGTGAGCCCCTGGCTATCTGTAAATGATGTCTGAGTGTTGGAGCCCTGGCTATCTGTAAATGATGTCTGAGTGTTGGAGCCCCTGGCTATCTGTAAATGATGTCTGAGTGATGGAGTGAGCCCCTGGCTATCTGTAAATGATGTCTGAGTGTTGGAGCCCCTGGCTATCTGTAAATTATGTCTGAGTGTTGGAGCCCCTGGCTATCTGTAAATTATGTCTGAGTGTTGGAGCCCCTGGCTATCTGTAAATTCTGTCTGAGTGTTGGAGCCCCTGGCTATCTGTAAATGATGTCTGAGTGTTGGAGCCCCTGGCAATCTGTAAATGATGTCTGGGTGTTGGAGTGTGCCCCTGGCTATCTGTAAATTCTGTCTGAGTGTTGGACTGTGCCCCTGGCTATCTGTAAATGATGTCTGAGGGATGGAGTGTACCCCTGGTTATCTGTAAATAATGTCTGAGTGTTGGAGTGATCCCCTGGCTATCTGTAAATTATGTCTGAGTGTTGGAGTGTGCCCAAGGCTATCTGTAAATGATGTCTGAGTGATGGAGTGAGCCCCTGGCTATCTGTAAATGATGTCTGAGTGTTGGCGCCCCTGGCTATCTGTAAATGATGTCTGAGTGTTGGAGTGTGCCCCTGGCTATCTGTAAATTCTGTCTGAGTGTTGGAGTGTGCCCCTGGCTATTTGTAAATGACGTCTGAGTGATGGAGTGAGCCCCTGGCTATCTGTAAATTCTGTCTGAGTGTTGGAGTCTGCCCCTGGCTATCTGTAAATTCTGTCTCAGTGTTGGAGCCCCTGGCTATCTGTAAATGATGTCTGAGTGTTGGAGCCCCTGGCTATCTGTAAATGAGGTCTGAGTGTTGGAGTATGCCCCTGGCTATATGTAAATGATGTCTGAGTGATGGAGCCCCTGGCTATCTGTAAATGATGTCTGAGTGTTGGAGCCACTGGCTATCTGTAAATGATGTCTGGGTTTTGGAGCCCCTGGCTATCTGTAAATGATGTCTGAGTGTTGGAGCCCCTGGCTATCTGTAAATTCTGTCTGAGTGTTGGAGCCCCTGGCTATCTGTAAATGATGTCTGAGTGTTGGAGCCCCTGGCTATCTGTAAATGATGTCTGAGTGTTGGAGTGTGCCCCTGGCTATCTGTAAATGATGTCTGAGTGATGGAGTGAGCCCCTGGCTATCTGTAAATGATGTCTGAGTGTTGGAGCCACTGCCTATCTGTAAATGATGTCTGAGTGTTGGAGCCCCTGGCTATCTGTAAATGATGTCTGAGTGATGGAGTGAGCCCCTGGCTATCTGTAAATGATGTCTGAGTGTTGGAGCCCCTGGCTATCTGTAAATTCTGTCTGAGTGTTGGAGTGTGCCCCTGGCTATCTGTAAATGATGTCTGAGTGATGGAGTGAGCCCCTGGCTATCTGTAAATTATGTCTGATTGTTGGAGCCCCTGGCTATCTGTAAATGATGTCTGAGTGTTGGAGCCCCTGGCTATCTGTAAATGATGTCTGAGTGATGGAGTGAGCCCCTGGCTATCTGTAAATTCTGTCTGAGTGTTGGAGTGTGCCCCTGGCTATCTGTAAATGATGTCTGAGTGTTGGAGTGAGCCCCTGGCTATCTGTAAATGATGTCTGAGTGTTGGAGCACCTGGCTATCTGTAAATTCTGTCTCAGTGTTGGAGCCCCTGGCTATCTGTAAATGATGTCTGAGTGTTGGAGCCCCTGGCTATCTGTAAATGATGTCTGAGTGTTGGAGAGTGCCCCTGGCTATCTGTAAATACTGTCTGAATTTTGGAGTGTGCCCCTGGCTAACTGTAAATGATGTCTGAGTGTTGGAGCCCCTGGCTATCTGTAAATTCTGTCTGAGTGTTGGAGCCCCTGGCTATCTGTAAATGATGTCTGAGTGTTGGAGCCCCTGGCTATCTGTAAATTCTGTCTGAGTGTTGGAGTGAGCCCCTGGCTATCTGTAAATGATGTCTGAGTGTTGGAGCACCTGGCTATCTGTAAATTCTGTCTCAGTGTTGGAGCCCCTGGCTATCTGTAAATGATGTCTGAGTGTTGGAGTGTGCACCCTGGCAATTTGTAAATGATGTCTGAGTGATGGAGTGAGCCCCTGGCTATCTGTAAATGATGTCTGAGTGTTGGAGCACCTGGCTATCTGTAAATTCTGTCTCAGTGTTGGAGCCCCTGGCTATCGGTAAATGATGTCTGAGTGTTGTAGAGTGCCCCTGGCTATCTGTAAATCCTGTCTGAATTTTGGAGTGTGCCCCTGGCTAACTGTAAATGATGTCTGAGTGTTGGAGCCCCTGGCTATCTGTAAATGATGTCTGAGTGATGGAGTGAGCCCCTGGCTATCTGTAAATTCTGTCTGAGTGTTGGAGTGTGCCCCTGGCTATCTGTAAATGATGTCTGAGTGATGGAGTGAGCCCCTGGCTATCAGTAAATGATGTCTGAGTGTTGGAGCACCTGGCTATCTGTAAATTCTGTCTCAGTGTTGGAGCCCCTGGCTATCTGTAAATGATGTCTGAGTGTTGGAGCCCCTGGCTATCTGTAAATTCTGTCTCAGTGTTGGAGCCCCTGGCTATCTGTAAATGATGTCTGAGTGTTGGAGCCCCTGGCTATCTGTAAATGATGTCTGAGTGTTGGAGAGTGCCCTGGCTATCTGTAAATACTGTCTGAATTTTGGAGTGTGCCCCTGGCTAACTGTAAATGATGTCTGAGTGTTGGAGCCCCTGGCTATCTGTAAATTCTGTCTGAGTGTTGGAGCACCTGGCTATCTGTAAATGATGTCTGAGTGTTGGAGCCCCTGGCTATCTGTAAATTATGTCTGAGTGTTGGAGTGAGCCCCTGGCTATCTGTAAATGATGTCTGAGTGTTGGAGCACCTGGCTATCTGTAAATTCTGTCTGAGTGTTGGAGCCCCTGGCTATCTGTAAATGATGTCTGAGTGTTGGAGGTGCCCCTGGCTATTTGTAAATGATGTCTGAGTGATGGAGTGAGCCCCTGGCTATCTGTAAATGATGTCTGAGTGTTGGAGCACCTGGCTATCTGTAAATTCTGTCTGAGTGTTGGAGCCCCTGGCTATCTGTAAATGATGTCTGAGTGTTGGAGTGTGCCCTGGCTATCTGTAAATGATGTCTGAGTGATGGAGTGAGCCCCTGGCTATCTGTAAATGATGTCTGAGTGTTGGAGCCCCTGGCTATCTGTAAATGATGTCTGAGTGTTGGAGCCCCTGGCTATCTGTAAATGATGTCTGAGTGTTGGAGTGAGCCCCTGGCTATCTGTAAATGATGTCTGAGTGTTGGAGCCCCTGGCTATCTGTAAATTATGTCTGAGTGTTGGAGCCCCTGGCTATCTGTAAATTATGTCTGAGTGTTGGAGCCCCTGGCTATCTGTAAATTCTGTCTGAGTGTTGGAGCCCCTGGCTATCTGTAAATGATGTCTGAGTGTTGGAGCCCCTGGCAATCTGTAAATGATGTCTGGGTGTTGGAGTGTGCCCCTGGCTATCTGTAAATTCTGTCTGAGTGTTGGACTGTGCCCCTGGCTATCTGTAAATGATGTCTGAGGGATGGAGTGTACCCCTGGTTATCTGTAAATAATGTCTGAGTGTTGGAGTGATCCCCTGGCTATCTGTAAATTATGTCTGAGTGTTGGAGTGTGCCCCAGGCTATCTGTAAATGATGTCTGAGTGATGGAGTGAGCCCCTGGCTATCTGTAAATGATGTCTGAGTGTTGGCGCCCCTGGCTATCTGTAAATGATGTCTGAGTGTTGGAGTGTGCCCCTGGCTATTTGTAAATGACGTCTGAGTGATGGAGTGAGCCCCTGGCTATCTGTAAATTCTGTCTGAGTGTTGGAGTCTGCCCCTGGCTATCTGTAAATTCTGTCTCAGTGTTGGAGCCCCTGGCTATCTGTAAATGATGTCTGAGTGTTGGAGCCCCTGGCTATCTGTAAATGATGTCTGAGTGTTGGAGTATGCCCCTGGCTATATGTAAATGATGTCTGAGTGATGGAGCCCCTGGCTATCTGTAAATGATGTCTGAGTGTTGGAGCCACTGGCTATCTGTAAATGATGTCTGGGTTTTGGAGCCCCTGGCTATCTGTAAATGATGTCTGAGTGTTGGAGCCCCTGGCTATCTGTAAATTCTGTCTGAGTGTTGGAGCCCCTGGCTATCTGTAAATGATGTCTGAGTGTTGGAGCCCCTGGCTATCTGTAAATGATGTCTGAGTGTTGGAGTGTGCCCCTGGCTATCTGTAAATGATGTCTGAGTGATGGAGTGAGCCCCTGGCTATCTGTAAATGATGTCTGAGTGTTGGAGCCACTGCCTATCTGTAAATGATGTCTGAGTGTTGGAGCCCCTGGCTATCTGTAAATGATGTCTGAGTGATGGAGTGAGCCCCTGGCTATCTGTAAATGATGTCTGAGTGTTGGAGCCCCTGGCTATCTGTAAATTCTGTCTGAGTGTTGGAGTGTGCCCCTGGCTATCTGTAAATGATGTCTGAGTGATGGAGTGAGCCCCTGGCTATCTGTAAATGATGTCTGATTGTTGGAGCCCCTGGCTATCTGTAAATGATGTCTGAGTGTTGGAGCCCCTGGCTATCTGTAAATGATGTCTGAGTGTTGGAGAGTGCCCCTGGCTATCTGTAAATACTGTCTGAATTTTGGAGTGTGCCCCTGGCTAACTGTAAATGATGTCTGAGTGTTGGAGCCCCTGGCTATCTGTAAATTCTGTCTGAGTGTTAGAGCACCTGGCTATCTGTAAATGATGTCTGAGTGTTGGAGCCCCTGGCTATCTGTAAATTCTGTCTGAGTGTTGGAGTGAGCCCCTGGCTATCTGTAAATGATGTCTGAGTGTTGGAGCACCTAGCTATCTGTAAATTCTGTCTCAGTGTTGGAGCCCCTGGCTATCTGTAAATGATGTCTGAGTGTTGGAGTGTGCCCCTGGCAATTTGTAAATGATGTCTGAGTGATGGAGTGAGCCCCTGGCTATCTGTAAATGATGTCTGAGTGTTGGAGCACCTGGCTATCTGTAAATTCTGTCTCAGTGTTGGAGCCCCTGGCTATCGGTAAATGATGTCTGAGTGTTGTAGAGTGCCCCTGGCTATCTGTAAATCCTGTCTGAATTTTTGGAGTGTGCCCCTGGCTAACTGTAAATGATGTCTGAGTGTTGGAGCCCCTGGCTATCTGTAAATGATGTCTGAGTGATGGAGTGAGCCCCTGGCTATCTGTAAATTCTGTCTGAGTGTTGGAGTGTGCCCCTGGCTATCTGTAAATGATGTCTGAGTGATGGAGTGAGCCCCTGGCTATCTGTAAATGATGTCTGAGTGTTGGAGCACCTGGCTATCTGTAAATTCTGTCTGAGTGTTGGAGCCCCTGGCTATCTGTAAATGATGTCTGAGTGTTGGAGCCCCTGGCTATCTGTAAATTCTGTCTCAGTGTTGGAGCCCCTGGCTATCTGTAAATGATGTCTGAGTGTTGGAGCCCTGGCTATCTGTAAATGATGTCTGAGTGTTGGAGAGTGCCCCTGGCTATCTGTAAATACTGTCTGAATTTTGGAGTGTGCCCCTGGCTAACTGTAAATGATGTCTGAGTGTTGGAGCCCCTGGCTATCTGTAAATTCTGTCTGAGTGTTAGAGCACCTGGCTATCTGTAAATGATGTCTGAGTGTTGGAGCCCCTGGCTATCTGTAAATTCTGTCTGAGTGTTGGAGTGAGCCCCTGGCTATCTGTAAATGATGTCTGAGTGTTGGAGCACCTGGCTATCTGTAAATTCTGTCTCAGTGTTGGAGCCCCTGGCTATCTGTAAATGATGTCTGAGTGTTGGAGTGTGCCCCTGGCAATTTGTAAATGATGTCTGAGTGATGGAGTGAGCCCCTGGCTATCTGTAAATGATGTCTGAGTGTTGGAGCACCTGGCTATCTGTAAATTCTGTCTCAGTGTTGGAGCCCCTGGCTATCTGTAAATGATGTCTGAGTGTTGGAGAGTGCCCCTGGCTATCTGTAAATCCTGTCTGAATTTTGGAGTGTGCCCCTGGCTAACTGTAAATGATGTCTGAGTGTTGGAGCCCCTGGCTATCTGTAAATGATGTCTGAGTGTTGGAGCCCCTGGCTATCTGTAAATGATGTCTGAGTGTTGGAGCCCCTGGCTATCTGTAAATTCTGTCTGAGTGTTGGAGCCCCTGGCTATCGGTAAATGAGGTCTGAGTGTTGGAGTGTGCCCCTGGCTATATGTAAATGATGTCTGAGTGTTGGAGTGAGCCCCTGGCTATCTGTAAATGATGTCTGAGTGTTGGAGTGTGCCCCTGGCTATCTGTAAATTATGTCTGAGTGATGGAGTGAGCCCCTGGCTATCTGTAAATGATGTCTGAGTGTTGGAGCCCCTGGCTATCTGTAAATGATGTCTGAGTGTTGGAGTGTGCCCCTGGCTATCTGTAAATTCTGTCTGAGTATTGGAGTGTGCCCCTGGCTATTTGTAAATGATGTCTGAGTGATGGAGTGAGCCCCTGGCTATCTGTAAATTATGTCTGAGTGTTGGAGCACCTGGCTATCTGTAAATGATGTCTGAGTGTTGGAGCCCCTGGTTATCTGTAAATTCTGTCTGAGTGTTGGAGACCCTGGCTATCTGTAAATGATGTCTGAGTGTTGGAGTGTGCCCCTGGCTATATGTAAATGATGTCTGAGTGATGGAGTGAGCCCCTGGCTATCTGTAAATGATGTCTGAGTGTTGGAGCCCCTGGGTATCTGTAAATTATGTCTGAGTGTTGGAGTGTGCCCTGGCTATCTGTAAATGATGTCTGGGTGTTGGAGTGTGCCCCTGGCTATCTGTAAATGATGTCTTAGTGTTGGAGCCCCTGGCTATCTGTAAATGATGTCTGAGTGTTGGAACCCCTGGCTATCTGTAAATGATGTCTGAGTGTTGGAGTTTGCCCCTGGCTAACTGTAAATGATGTCTGAGTGTTGGAGCCCCTGGCTATCTGTAAATTCTGTCTGAGTGTTGGAGCCCCTGGCTATCTGTAAATGATGTCTGAGTGATGGAGTGTGCCCCTGGCTATCTATAAATGATGTCTTAGTGTTGGAGTGTGCCCCTGGCTATCTGTAAATGATGTCTGAGTGATGCAGTCTCCCTGGCTATCTGTTAATGATGTCTGAGTGTTGGAGTGTGCCCTGGCTATCTGTAAATGATGTCTGAGTGATGGAGTGTGCCCTGGCTATCTGTAAATGATGTCTGAGTGATGGAGTGGCCCTGGCTATCTGTAAATGATGTCTCGAGTGATGGAGTGTTCCCCTGGCTATCTGTAAATTATGTCTGAGTGATGGAGTGAGCCCCTGGCTATCTGTAAATTCTGTCTGAGTGTTGGAGCCCCTGGCTATCTGTAAATTATGTCTGAGTGTTGGAGGCCCTGGCTATCTGTAAATTATGTCTGAGTGTTGGAGCCCCTGGCTATCTGTAAATTCTGTCTGAGTGTTGGAGCCCCTGGCTATCTGTAAATGATGTCTGAGTGTTGGAGCCCCTGGCAATCTTTAAATGATGTCTGGGTGTTGGAGTGTGCCCCTGGCTATCTATAAATGTCTGAGTGTTGGAGTGTGCCCCTGGCTATCTGTAAATGATGTCTGAGTGTTGGAGTGTGCCCCTGGCAATCTGTAAATTCTGTCTGAGTGTTGGAGACCCTGGTTATCTGTAAATGATGTCTGAGTGTTGGAGCCCCTGGCTATCTGTAAATGATGTCTGAGTGTTGGAGTGTGCCCCTGGCTATCTGTAAATGATGTCTGGGTTTTGGAGCCCCTGGCTATCTCTAAATGATGTCTGAGTGTTGGAGCCCCTGGCTATCTGTAAATTCTGTCTGAGTGTTGGAGCCCCTGGCTATCTGTAAATGATGTCTGAGTGTTGGAGTGTGCCCCTGGCTATCTGTAAATGATGTCTGAGTGATGGAGTGAGCCCCTGGCTATCTGTAAATGATGTCTGAGTGTTGGAGCCCCTGGCTATCTGTAAATGATGTCTGAGTGTTGGAGCCCCTGGCTATCTGTAAATGATGTCTGAGTGATGGAGTGAGCCCCTGGCTATCTGTAAATGATGTCTGAGTGTTGGAGCCCCTGGCTATCTGTAAATTCTGTCTGAGTGTTGGAGCCCCTGGCTATCTGTAAATTATGTCTGAGTGTTGGAGGCCCTGGCTATCTGTAAATTATGTCTGAGTGTTGGAGCCCTGGCTATCTGTAAATTCTGTCTGAGTGTTGGAGCCCCTGGCTATCTGTAAATGATGTCTGAGTGTTGGAGCCCCTGGCAATCTTTAAATGATGTCTGGGTGTTGGAGTGTGCCCCTGGCTATCTGTAAATTCTGTCTGAGTGTTGGACTGTGCCCCTGGCTATCTGTAAATGATGTCTGAGGGATGGAGTGTACCCCTGGTTATCTGTAAATAATGTCTGAGTGTTGGAGTGATCCCCTGGCTATCTGTAAATGATGTCTGAGTGTTGGAGTGTGCCCAAGGCTATCTGTAAATGATGTCTGAGTGATGGAGTGAGCCCCTGGCTATCTGTAAATGATGTCTGGGTTTTGGAGCCCCTGGCTATCTCTAAATGATGTCTGAGTGTTGGAGCCCCTGGCTATCTGTAAATTCTGTCTGGGTGTTGGAGACCCTGGCTATCTGTAAATGATGTCTGAGTGTTGGAGCCCCTGGCTATCTGTAAATGATGTCTGAGTGTTGGAGTGTGCCCCTGGCTATCTGTAAATGATGTCTGAGTGATGGAGTGAGCCCCTGGCTATCTGTAAATGATGTCTGAGTGTTGGAGCCCCTGGCTATCTGTAAATGATGTCTGAGTGTTGGAGCCCCTGGCTATCTGTAAATGATGTCTGAGTGATGGAGTGAGCCCCTGGCTATCTGTAAATGATGTCTGAGTGTTGGAGCCCCTGGCTATCTGTAAATTCTGTCTGAGTGTTGGAGCCAATGGCTATCTGTAAATTATGTCTGAGTGTTGGAGCCCCTGGCTATCTGTAAATTATGTCTGAGTGTTGGAGCCCCTGGCTATCTTTAAATTCTGTCTGAGTGTTGGAGCCCCTGGCTATCTGTAAATGATGTCTGAGGGATGGAGTGTACCCCTGGTTATCTGTAAATAATGTCTGAGTGTTGGAGTGATCCCCTGGCTATCTGTAAATGATGTCTGAGTGTTGGAGTGTGCCCAAGGCTATCTGTAAATGATGTCTGAGTGATGGAGTGAGCCCCTGGCTATCTGTAAATGATGTCTGAGTGTTGGCGCCCCTGGCTATCTGTAAATGATGTCTGGGTGTTGGAGTGTGCCCCTGGCTATCTGTAAATTCTGTCTGAGTGTTGGACTGTGCCCCTGGCTATCTGTAAATGATGTCTGAGGGATGGAGGGTGCCCCTGGCTATCTGTAAATTCTGTCTGAGTGTTGGAGTGTGCCCCTGGCTATTTGTAAATTATGTCTGAGTGATGGAGTGAGCCCCTGGCTATCTGTAAATTCTGTCTGAGTGTTGGAGTGTGCCCCTGGCTATCTGTAAATTCTGTCTCAGTGTTGGAGCCCCTGGCTATCTGTAAATGATGTCTGAGTGTTGGAGCCCCTGGCTATCTGTAAATGAGGTCTGAGTGTTGGAGTGTGCCCCTGGCTATATGTAAATGATGTCTGAGTGATGGAGCCCCTGGCTATCTGTAAATGATGTCTGAGTGTTGGAGCCACTGGCTATCTGTAAATGATGTCTGGGTTTTATAGCCCCTGGCTATCTGTAAATGATGTCTGAGTGTTGGAGCCCCTGGCTATCTGTAAATTCTGTCTGAGTGTTGGAGCCCCTGGCTATCTGTAAATGATGTCTGAGTGTTGGAGTGTGCCCCTGGCTATCTGTAAATGATGTCTGAGTGATGGAGTGAGCCCCTGGCTATCTGTAAATGATGTCTGAGTGTTGGAGCCCTGGCTATCTGTAAATGATGTCTGAGTGTTGGAGCCCCTGGCTTTCTCTATTTGATGTCTGTGTGATGGAGTGAGCCCCTGGCTATCTGTAAATGATGTCTGAGTGTTGGAGCCCCTGGCTATCTGTAAATTATGTCTGAGTGTTGGAGCCCCTGGCTATCTGTAAATTATGTCTGAGTGTTGGAGCCCTGGCTATCTGTAAATTCTGTCTGAGTGTTGGAGCCCCTGGCTATCTGTAAATGATGTCTGAGTGTTGGAGCCCCTGGCAATCTGTAAATGATGTCTGGGTGTTGGAGTGTGCCCTGGCTATCTGTAAATTCTGTCTGAGTGTTGGACTGTGCCCCTGGCTATCTGTAAATGATGTCTGAGGGATGGAGTGTACCCCTGGTTATCTGTAAATAATGTCTGAGTGTTGGAGTGATCCCCTGGCTATCTGTAAATTATGTCTGAGTGTTGCAGTGTGCCCCAGGCTATCTGTAAATGATGTCTGAGTGATGGAGTGAGCCCCTGGCTATCTGTAAATGATGTCTGAGTGTTGGCGCCCCTGGCTATCTGTAAATGATGTCTGAGTGTTGGAGTGTGCCCCTGGCTATCTGTAAATTCTGTCTGAGTGTTGGAGTGTGCCCCTGGCTATTTGTAAATGACGTCTGAGTGATGGAGTGAGCCCCTGGCTATCTGTAAATTCTGTCTGAGTGTTGGAGTCTGCCCCTGGCTATCTGTAAATTCTGTCTCAGTGTTGGAGCCCCTGGCTATCTGTAAATGATGTCTGAGTGTTGGAGCCCCTGGCTATCTGTAAATGAGGTCTGAGTGTTGGAGTATGCCCCTGGCTATATGTAAATGATGTCTGAGTGATGGAGCCCCTGGCTATCTGTAAATGATGTCTGAGTGTTGGAGCCACTGGCTATCTGTAAATGATGTCTGGGTTTTGGAGCCCCTGGCTATCTGTAAATGATGTCTGAGTGTTGGAGCCCCTGGCTATCTGTAAATTCTGTCTGAGTGTTGGAGCCCCTGGCTATCTGTAAATGATGTCTGAGTGTTGGAGCCCCTGGCTATCTGTAAATGATGTCTGAGTGTTGGAGTGTGCCCCTGGCTATCTGTAAATGATGTCTGAGTGATGGAGTGAGCCCCTGGCTATCTGTAAATGATGTCTGAGTGTTGGAGCCACTGCCTATCTGTAAATGATGTCTGAGTGTTGGAGCCCCTGGCTATCTGTAAATGATGTCTGAGTGATGGAGTGAGCCCCTGGCTATCTGTAAATGATGTCTGAGTGTTGGAGCCCCTGGCTATCTGTAAATTCTGTCTGAGTGTTGGAGTGTGCCCCTGGCTATCTGTAAATGATGTCTGAGTGATGGAGTGAGCCCCTGGCTATCTGTAAATGATGTCTGATTGTTGGAGCCCCTGGCTATCTGTAAATGATGTCTGAGTGTTGGAGGCCCTGGCTATCTGTAAATTATGTCTGAGTGTTGGAGCCCCTGGCTATCTGTAAATTCTGTCTGAGTGTTGGAGCCCCTGGCTATCTGTAAATGATGTCTGAGTGTTGGAGCCCCTGGCAATCTTTAAATGATGTCTGGGTGTTGGAGTGTGCCCCTGGCTATCTGTAAATTCTGTCTGAGTGTTGGACTGTGCCCCTGGCTATCTGTAAATGATGTCTGAGTGATGGAGTGTACCCCTGGTTATCTGTAAATAATGTCTGAGTGTTGGAGTGATCCCCTGGCTATCTGTAAATGATGTCTGAGTGTTGGAGTGTGCCCAAGGCTATCTGTAAATGATGTCTGAGTGATGGAGTGAGCCCCTGGCTATCTGTAAATGATGTCTGGGTTTTGGAGCCCCTGGCTATCTCTAAATGATGTCTGAGTGTTGGAGCCCCTGGCTATCTGTAAATTCTGTCTGGGTGTTGGAGACCCTGGCTATCTGTAAATGATGTCTGAGTGTTGGAGCCCCTGGCTATCTGTAAATGATGTCTGAGTGTTGGAGTGTGCCCCTGGCTATCTGTAAATGATGTCTGAGTGATGGAGTGAGCCCCTGGCTATCTGTAAATGATGTCTGAGTGTTGGAGCCCCTGGCTATCTGTAAATGATGTCTGAGTGTTGGAGCCCCTGGCTATCTGTAAATGATGTCTGAGTGATGGAGTGAGCCCCTGGCTATCTGTAAATGATGTCTGAGTGTTGGAGCCCCTGGCTATCTGTAAATTCTGTCTGAGTGTTGGAGCCAATGGCTATCTGTAAATTATGTCTGAGTGTTGGAGCCCCTGGCTATCTGTAAATTATGTCTGAGTGTTGGAGCCCCTGGCTATCTTTAAATTCTGTCTGAGTGTTGGAGCCCCTGGCTATCTGTAAATGATGTCTGAGGGATGGAGTGTACCCCTGGTTATCTGTAAATAATGTCTGAGTGTTGGAGTGATCCCCTGGCTATCTGTAAATGATGTCTGAGTGTTGGAGTGTGCCCAAGGCTATCTGTAAATGATGTCTGAGTGATGGAGTGAGCCCCTGGCTATCTGTAAATGATGTCTGAGTGTTGGCGCCCCTGGCTATCTGTAAATGATGTCTGGGTGTTGGAGTGTGCCCCTGGCTCTGTAAATTCTGTCTGAGTGTTGGACTGTGCCCCTGGCTATCTGTAAATTCTGTCTGAGTGTTGGAGTGTGCCCCTGGCTATCTGTAAATTCTGTCTGAGTGTTGGAGTGTGCCCTGGCTATTTGTAAATTATGTCTGAGTGATGGAGTGAGCCCCTGGCTATCTGTAAATTCTGTCTGAGTGTTGGAGTGTGCCCCTGGCTATCTGTAAATTCTGTCTCAGTGTTGGAGCCCCTGGCTATCTGTAAATGATGTCTGAGTGTTGGAGCCCCTGGCTATCTGTAAATGAGGTCTGAGTGTTGGAGTGTGCCCCTGGCTATATGTAAATGATGTCTGAGTGATGGAGCCCTGGCTATCTGTAAATGATGTCTGAGTGTTGGAGCCACTGGCTATCTGTAAATGATGTCCGGGTTTTGTAGCCCCTGGCTATCTGTAAATGATGTCTGAGTGTTGGAGCCCCTGGCTATCTGTAAATTCTGTCTGAGTGTTGGAGCCCCTGGCTATCTGTAAATGATGTCTGAGTGTTGGAGTGTGCCCCTGGCTATCTGTAAATTATGTCTGAGTGATGGAGTGAGCCCCTGGCTATCTGTAAATGATGTCTGAGTGTTGGAGCCCCTGGCTATCTGTAAATTATGTCTGAGTGTTGGAGCCCTGGCTATCTGTAAATTCTGTCTGAGTGTTGGAGCCCCTGGCTATCTGTAAATGATGTCTGAGTGTTGGAGCCCCTGGCAATCTGTAAATGATGTCTGGGTGTTGGAGTGTGCCCCTGGCTATCTGTAAATTCTGTCTGAGTGTTGGACTGTGCCCCTGGCTATCTGTAAATGATGTCTGAGGGATGGAGTGTACCCCTGGTTATCTGTAAATAATGTCTGAGTGTTGGAGTGATCCCCTGGCTATCTGTAAATTATGTCTGAGTGTTGGAGTGTGCCCCAGGCTATCTGTAAATGATGTCTGAGTGATGGAGTGAGCCCCTGGCTATCTGTAAATGATGTCTGAGTGTTGGCGCCCTGGCTATCTGTAAATGATGTCTGAGTGTTGGAGTGTGCCCCTGGCTATCTGTAAATTCTGTCTGAGTGTTGGAGTGTGCCCCTGGCTATTTGTAAATGACGTCTGAGTGATGGAGTGAGCCCCTGGCTATCTGTAAATTCTGTCTGAGTGTTGGAGTCTGCCCCTGGCTATCTGTAAATTCTGTCTCCGTGTTGGAGCCCCTGGCTATCTGTAAATGATGTCTGAGTGTTGGAGCCCCTGGCTATCTGTAAATGAGGTCTGAGTGTTGGAGTATGCCCCTGGCTATATGTAAATGATGTCTGAGTGATGGAGCCCCTGGCTATCTGTAAATGATGTCTGAGTGTTGGAGCCACTGGCTATCTGTAAATGATGTCTGGGTTTTGGAGCCCCTGGCTATCTGTAAATGATGTCTGAGTGTTGGAGCCCCTGGCTATCTGTAAATTCTGTCTGAGTGTTGGAGCCCCTGGCTATCTGTAAATGATGTCTGAGTGTTGGAGCCCCTGGCTATCTGTAAATGATGTCTGAGTGTTGGAGTGTGCCCCTGGCTATCTGTAAATGATGTCTGAGTGATGGAGCCCCTGGCTATCTGTAAATGATGTCTGAGTGTTGGAGCCACTGGCTATCTGTAAATGATGTCTGGGTTTTGGAGCCCCTGGCTATCTGTAAATGATGTCTGAGTGTTGGAGCCCCTGGCTATCTGTAAATTCTGTCTGAGTGTTGGAGCCCCTGGCTATCTGTAAATGATGTCTGAGTGTTGGAGTGTGCCCCTGGCTATCTGTAAATGATGTCTGAGTGATGGAGTGAGCCCCTGGCTATCTGTAAATGATGTCTGAGTGTTGGAGCCACTGCCTATCTGTAAATGATGTCTGAGTGTTGGAGCCCCTGGCTATCTGTAAATGATGTCTGAGTGATGGAGTGAGCCCCTGGCTATCTGTAAATGATGTCTGAGTGTTGGAGCCCCTGGCTATCTGTAAATTCTGTCTGAGTGTTGGAGTGTGCCCCTGGCTATCTGTAAATGATGTCTGAGTGATGGAGTGAGCCCCTGGCTATCTGTAAATGATGTCTGATTGTTGGAGCCCCTGGCTATCTGTAAATGATGTCTGAGTGTTGGAGCCCCTGGCTATCTGTAAATGATGTCTGAGTGATGGAGTGAGCCCCTGGCTATCTGTAAATTCTGTCTGAGTGTTGGAGTGTGCCCCTGGCTATCTGTAAATGATGTCTGAGTGATGGAGTGAGCCCCTGGCTATCTGTAAATGATGTCTGAGTGTTGGAGCACCTGGCTATCTGTAAATTCTGTCTCAGTGTTGGAGCCCCTGGCTATCTGTAAATGATGTCTGAGTGTTGGAGCCCCTGGCTATCTGTAAATGATGTCTGAGTGTTGGAGAGTGCCCCTGGCTATCTGTAAATACTGTCTGAATTTTGGAGTGTGCCCCTGGCTAACTGTAAATGATGTCTGAGTGTTGGAGCCCCTGGCTATCTGTAAATTCTGTCTGAGTGTTAGAGCACCTGGCTATCTGTAAATGATGTCTGAGTGTTGGAGCCCCTGGCTATCTGTAAATTCTGTCTGAGTGTTGGAGTGAGCCCCTGGCTATCTGTAAATGATGTCTGAGTGTTGGAGCACCTGGCTATCTGTAAATTCTGTCTCAGTGTTGGAGCCCCTGGCTATCTGTAAATGATGTCTGAGTGTTGGAGTGTGCACCCTGGCAATTTGTAAATGATGTCTGAGTGATGGAGTGAGCCCCTGGCTATCTGTAAATGATGTCTGAGTGTTGGAGCACCTGGCTCTGTAAATTCTGTCCCTGGCTATCGGTAAATGATGTCTGAGTGTTGTAGAGTGCCCCTGGCTATCTGTAAATCCTGTCTGAATTTTGGAGTGTGCCCCTGGCTAACTGTAAATGATGTCTGAGTGTTGGAGCCCCTGGCTATCTGTAAATGATGTCTGAGTGATGGAGTGAGCCCCTGGCTATCTGTAAATTCTGTCTGAGTTTTGGAGTGTGCCCCTGGCTATCTGTAAATGATGTCTGAGTGATGGAGTGAGCCCCTGGCTATCTGTAAATGATGTCTGAGTGTTGGAGCACCTGGCTATCTGTAAATTCTGTCTCAGTGTTGGAGCCCCTGGCTATCTGTAAATGATGTCTGAGTGTTGGAGCCCCTGGCTATCTGTAAATTATGTCTGAGTGTTGGAGAGTGCCCTGGCTATCTGTAAATACTGTCTGAATTTTGGAGTGTGCCCCTGGCTAACTGTAAATGATGTCTGAGTGTTGGAGCCCCTGGCTATCTGTAAATGATGTCTGAGTGTTGGAGCCCCTGGCTATCTGTAAATGATGTCTGAGTGTTGGAGCCCCTGGCTATCTGTAAATTATGTCTGAGTGTTGGAGCCCCTGGCTATCTGTAAATTATGTCTGAGTGTTGGAGCCCCTGGCTATCTGTAAATTCTGTCTGAGTGTTGGAGCCCCTGGCTATCTGTAAATGATGTCTGAGTGTTGGAGCCCCTGGCAATCTGTAAATGATGTCTGGGTGTTGGAGTGTGCCCCTGGCTATCTGTAAATTCTGTCTGAGTGTTGGTTTTGCCCCTGGTTATCTGTAAATGATGTCTGAGTGTTGGAGTGATCCCCTGGCTATCTGTAAATTATGTCTGAGTGTTGGAGTGTGCCCAAGGCTATCTGTAAATGATGTCTGAGTGATGGAGTGAGCCCCTGGCTATCTGTAAATGATGTCTGAGTGTTGGCGCCCCTGGCTATCTGGAAATGATGTCTGAGTGTTGGAGGTGTCCCCTGGCTATCTGTAAATTCTGTCTGAGTGTTGGAGTGTGCCCCTGGCTATTTGTAAATGACGTCTGAGTGATGGAGTGAGCCCCTGGCTATCTGTAAATTCTGTCTGAGTGTTGGAGTCTGCCCCTGGCTATCTGTAAATTCTGTCTCAGTGTTGGAGCCCCTGGCTATCTGTAAATGATGTCTGAGTGTTGGAGCCCCTGGCTATCTGTAAATGAGGTCTGAGTGTTGGAGTATGCCCCTGGCTATATGTAAATGATGTCTGAGTGATGGAGCCCCTGGCTATCTGTAAATGATGTCTGAGTGTTGGAGCCACTGGCTATCTGTAAATGATGTCTGGGTTTTGGAGCCCCTGGCTATCTGTAAATGATGTCTGAGTGTTGGAGCCCCTGGCTATCTGTAAATTCTGTCTGAGTGTTGGAGCCCCTGGCTATCTGTAAATGATGTCTGAGTGTTGGAGCCCCTGGCTATCTGTAAATGATGTCTGAGTGTTGGAGTGTGCCCCTGGCTATCTGTAAATGATGTCTGAGTGATGGAGTGAGCCCCTGGCTATCTGTAAATGATGTCTGATTGTTGGAGCCCCTGCCTATCTGTAAATGATGTCTGAGTGTTGGAGCCCCTGGCTATCTGTAAATGATGTCTGAGTGATGGAGTGAGCCCCTGGCTATCTGTAAATTCTGTCTGAGTGTTGGAGTGTGCCCCTGGCTATCTGTAAATGATGTCTGAGTGATGGGTGAGCCCCTGGCTATCTGTAAATGATGTCTGAGTGTTGGAGCACCTGGCTATCTGTAAATTCTGTCTCAGTGTTGGAGCCTCTGGCTATCTGTAAATGATGTCTGAGTGTTGGAGCCCCTGGCTATCTGTAAATGATGTCTGAGTGTTGGAGAGTGCCCCTGGCTATCTGTAAATACTGTCTGAATTTTGGAGTGTGCCCCTGGCTAACTGTAAATGATGTCTGAGTGTTGGAGCCCCTGGCTATCTGTAAATTCTGTCTGAGTGTTAGAGCACCTGGCTATCTGTAAATGATGTCTGAGTGTTGGAGCCCCTGGCTATCTGTAAATTCTGTCTGAGTGTTGGAGTGAGCCCCTGGCTATCTGTAAATGATGTCTGAGTGTTGGAGCACCTGGCTATCTGTAAATTCTGTCTCAGTGTTGGAGCCCCTGGCTATCTGTAAATGATGTCTGAGTGTTGGAGTGTGCACCCTGGCAATTTGTAAATGATGTCTGAGTGATGGAGTGAGCCCGTGGCTATCTGTAAATGATGTCTGAGTGTTGGAGCACCTGGCTATCTGTAAATTCTGTCTCAGTGTTGGAGCCCCTGGCTATCGGTAAATGATGTCTGAGTGTTGTAGAGTGCCCCTGGCTATCTGTAAATCCTGTCTGAATTTTGGAGTGTGCCCTGGCTGACTGTAAATGATGTCTGAGTGTTGGAGCCCCTGGCTATCTGTAAATGATGTCTGAGTGATGGAGTGAGCCCCTGGCTATCTGTAAATTCTGTCTGAGTGTTGGAGTGTGCCCCTGGCTATCTGTAAATGATGTCTGAGTGATGGAGTGAGCCCCTGGCTATCTGTAAATGATGTCTGAGTGTTGGAGCACCTGGCTATCTGTAAATTCTGTCTCAGTGTTGGAGCCCCTGGCTATCTGTAAATGATGTCTGAGTGTTGGAGCCCCTGGCTATCTGTAAATTCTGTCTGAGTGTTGGTTTTGCCCCTGGTTATCTGTAAATGATGTCTGAGTGTTGGAGTGATCCCCTGGCTATCTGTAAATTATGTCTGAGTGTTGGAGTGTGCCCAAGGCTATCTGTAAATGATGTCTGAGTGATGGAGTGAGCCCCTGGCTATCTGTAAATGATGTCTGAGTGTTGGCGCCCCTGGCTATCTGGAAATGATGTCTGAGTGTTGGAGTGTGCCCCTGGCTATCTGTAAATTCTGTCTGAGTGTTGGAGTGTGCCCCTGGCTATTTGTAAATGACGTCTGAGTGATGGAGTGAGCCCCTGGCTATCTGTAAATTCTGTCTGAGTGTTGGAGTCTGCCCCTGGCTATCTGTAAATTCTGTCTCAGTGTTGGAGCCCCTGGCTATCTGTAAATGATGTCTGAGTGTTGGAGCCCCTGGCTATCTGTAAATGAGGTCTGAGTGTTGGAGTATGCCCCTGGCTATATGTAAATGATGTCTGAGTGATGGAGCCCCTGGCTATCTGTAAATGATGTCTGAGTGTTGGAGCCACTGGCTATCTGTAAATGATGTCTGGGTTTTGGAGCCCCTGGCTATCTGTAAATGATGTCTGAGTGTTGGAGCCCCTGGCTATCTGTAAATTCTGTCTGAGTGTTGGAGCCCCTGGCTATCTGTAAATGATGTCTGAGTGTTGGAGCCCCTGGCTATCTGTAAATGATGTCTGAGTGTTGGAGTGTGCCCCTGGCTATCTGTAAATGATGTCTGAGTGATGGAGTGAGCCCCTGGCTATCTGTAAATGATGTCTGATTGTTGGAGCCCCTGCCTATCTGTAAATGATGTCTGAGTGTTGGAGCCCCTGGCTATCTGTAAATGATGTCTGAGTGATGGAGTGAGCCCCTGGCTATCTGTAAATTCTGTCTGAGTGTTGGAGTGTGCCCCTGGCTATCTGTAAATGATGTCTGAGTGATGGAGTGAGCCCCTGGCTATCTGTAAATGATGTCTGAGTGTTGGAGCACCTGGCTATCTGTAAATTCTGTCTCAGTGTTGGAGCCTCTGGCTATCTGTAAATGATGTCTGAGTGTTGGAGCCCCTGGCTATCTGTAAATGATGTCTGAGTGTTGGAGAGTGCCCCTGGCTATCTGTAAATACTGTCTGAATTTTGGAGTGTGCCCCTGGCTAACTGTAAATGATGTCTGAGTGTTGGAGCCCCTGGCTATCTGTAAATTCTGTCTGAGTGTTAGAGCACCTGGCTATCTGTAAATGATGTCTGAGTGTTGGAGCCCCTGGCTATCTGTAAATTCTGTCTGAGTGTTGGAGTGAGCCCCTGGCTATCTGTAAATGATGTCTGAGTGTTGGAGCACCTGGCTATCTGTAAATTCTGTCTCAGTGTTGGAGCCCCTGGCTATCTGTAAATGATGTCTGAGTGTTGGAGTGTGCACCCTGGCAATTTGTAAATGATGTCTGAGTGATGGAGTGAGCCCGTGGCTATCTGTAAATGATGTCTGAGTGTTGGAGCACCTGGCTATCTGTAAATTCTGTCTCAGTGTTGGAGCCCCTGGCTATCGGTAAATGATGTCTGAGTGTTGTAGAGTGCCCCTGGCTATCTGTAAATCCTGTCTGAATTTTGGAGTGTGCCCCTGGCTGACTGTAAATGATGTCTGAGTGTTGGAGCCCCTGGCTATCTGTAAATGATGTCTGAGTGATGGGTGAGCCCCTGGCTATCTGTAAATTCTGTCTGAGTGTTGGAGTGTGCCCCTGGCTATCTGTAAATGATGTCTGAGTGATGGAGTGAGCCCCTGGCTATCTGTAAATGATGTCTGAGTGTTGGAGCACCTGGCTATCTGTAAATTCTGTCTCAGTGTTGGAGCCCCTGGCTATCTGTAAATGATGTCTGAGTGTTGGAGCCCCTGGCTATCTGTAAATGATGTCTGAGTGTTGGAGAGTGCCCTGGCTATCTGTAAATACTGTCTGAATTTTGGAGTGTGCCCCTGGCTAACTGTAAATGATGTCTGAGTGTTGGAGCCCCTGGCTATCTGTAAATTCTGTCTGAGTGTTAGAGCACCTGGCTATCTGTAAATGATGTCTGAGTGTTGGAGCCCTGGCTATCTGTAAATTCTGTCTGAGTGTTGGAGTGAGCCCCTGGCTATCTGTAAATGATGTCTGAGTGTTGGAGCACCTGGCTATCTGTAAATTCTGTCTCAGTGTTGGAGCCCCTGGCTATCTGTAAATGATGTCTGAGTGTTGGAGTGTGCACCCTGGCAATTTGTAAATGATGTCTGAGTGATGGAGTGAGCCCCTGGCTATCTGTAAATGATGTCTGAGTGTTGGAGCACCTGGCTATCTGTAAATTCTGTCTCAGTGTTGGAGCCCCTGGCTATCGGTAAATGATGTCTGAGTGTTGTAGAGTGCCCTGGCTATCTGTAAATCCTGTCTGAATTTTGGAGTGTGCCCTGGCTAACTGTAAATGATGTCTGAGTGTTGGAGCCCTGGCTATCTGTAAATGATGTCTGAGTGTTGGAGCCCCTGGCTATCTGTAAATGATGTCTGAGTGTTGGAGCCGCTGGCTATCTGTAAATTCTGTCTGAGTGTTGGAGCCCCTGGCAATCGGTAAATGAGGTCTGAGTGTTGGAGTGTGCCCCTGGCTATATGTAAATGATGTCTGAGTGTTGGAGTGAGCCCCTGGCTATCTGTAAATGATGTCTGAGTGTTGGAGTGTGCCCTGGCTATCTGTAAATTATGTCTGAGTGATGGAGTGAGCCCCTGGCTATCTGTAAATGATGTCTGAGTGTTGGAGCCCCTGGCTATCTGTAAATTATGTCTGAGTGTTGGAGCCCCTGGCTATCTGTAAATTATGTCTGAGTGTTGGAGCCCCTGGCTATCTGTAAATTCTGTCTGAGTGTTGGAGCCCCTGGCTATCTGTAAATGATGTCTGAGTGTTGGAGCCCCTGGCAATCTGTAAATGATGTCTGGGTGTTGGAGTGTGCCCCTGGCTATATGTAAATGATGTCTGAGTGTAGGAGTGAGCCCCTGGCTATCTGTAAATGATGTCTGAGTGTTGGAGTGTGCCCCTGGCTATCTGTAAATTATGTCTGAGTGATGGAGTGAGCCCCTGGCTATCTGTAAATGATGTCTGAGTGTTGGAGCCCCTGGCTATCTGTAAATTATGTCTGAGTGTTGGAGCCCCTGGCTATCTGTAAATTATGTCTGAGTGTTGGAGCCCCTGGCTATCTGTAAATTCTGTCTGAGTGTTGGAGCCCCTGGCTATCTGTAAATGATGTCTGAGTGTTGGAGCCCCTGGCAATCTGTAAATGATGTCTGGGTGTTGGAGTGTGCCCCTGGCTATCTGTAAATTCTGTCTGAGTGTTGGACTGTGCCCCTGGCTATCTGTAAATGATGTCTGAGTGTTGGAGTGTGCCCCTGGCTATCTGTAAATGATGTCTGAGTGATGGAGTGAGCCCCTGGCTATCTGTAAATGATGTCTGAGTGTTGGAGCACCTGGCTATCTGTAAATTCTGTCTCAGTGTTGGAGCCCCTGGCTATCTGTAAATGATGTCTGAGTGTTGGAGCCCCTGGCTATCTGTAAATGATGTCTGAGTGTTGGAGAGTGCCCCTGGCTATCTGTAAATACTGTCTGAATTTTGGAGTGTGCCCCTGGCTAACTGTAAATGATGTCTGAGTGTTGGAGCCCCTGGCTATCTGTAAATTCTGTCTGAGTGTTAGAGCACCTGGCTATCTGTAAATGATGTCTGAGTGTTGGAGCCCCTGGCTATCTGTAAATTCTGTCTGAGTGTTGGAGTGAGCCCTGGCTATCTGTAAATGATGTCTGAGTGTTGGAGCACCTGGCTATCTGTAAATTCTGTCTCAGTGTTGGAGCCCCTGGCTATCTGTAAATGATGTCTGAGTGTTGGAGTGTGCACCCTGGCAATTTGTAAATGATGTCTGAGTGATGGAGTGAGCCCCTGGCTATCTGTAAATGATGTCTGAGTGTTGGAGCACCTGGCTATCTGTAAATTCTGTCTCAGTGTTGGAGCCCCTGGCTATCGGTAAATGATGTCTGAGTGTTGTAGAGTGCCCCTGGCTATCTGTAAATCCTGTCTGAGTGTTGGAGCCCCTGGCTATCTGTAAATGATGTTTGAGTGTTGGAGCCCCTGGCTATCTGTAAATGATGTCTGAGTGTTGGAGCCCCTGGCTATCTGTAAATGATGTCTGAGTGTTGGAGCCGCTGGCTATCTGTAAATTCTGTCTGAGTGTTGGAGCCCCTGGCAATCGGTAAATGAGGTCTGAGTGTTGGAGTGTGCCCCTGGCTATATGTAAATGATGTCTGAGTGTAGGAGTGAGCCCCTGGCTATCTGTAAATGATGTCTGAGTGTTGGAGTGTGCACCCTGGCAATTTGTAAATGATGTCTGACTGATGGAGTGAGCCCCTGGCTATCTGTAAATGATGTCTGAGTGTTGGAGCACCTGGCTATCTGTAAATTCTGTCTCAGTGTTGGAGCCCCTGGCTATCGGTAAATGATGTCTGAGTGTTGTAGAGTGCCCCTGGCTATCTGTAAATCCTGTCTGAATTTTGGAGTGTGCCCCTGGCTAACTGTAAATGATGTCTGAGTGTTGGAGCCCCTGGCTATCTGTAAATGATGTCTGAGTGTTGGAGCCCCTGGCTATCTGTAAATGAGGTCTGAGTGTTGGAGTGTGCCCCTGGCTATATGTAAATCATGTCTGAGTGTTGGAGTGTGCCCCTGGCTATCTGTAAATGATGTCTGAGTGATGGAGTGAGCCCCTGGCTATCTGTAAATGATGTCTGATTGTTGGAGCCCCTGGCTATCTGTAAATGATGTCTGAGTGTTGGAGCCCCTGGCTATCTGTAAATGATGTCTGAGTGATGGAGTGAGCCCCTGGCTATCTGTAAATTCTGTCTGAGTGTTGGAGTGTGCCCCTGGCTATCTGTAAATGATGTCTGAGTGATGGAGTGAGCCCCTGGCTATCTGTAAATGATGTCTGAATGTTGGAGCACCTGGCTATCTGTAAATGATGTCTGAGTGTTGGAGCCCCTGGTTATCTGTCAATTCTGTCTGAGTGTTGGAGCCCCTGGCTATCTGTAAATGATGTCTGAGTGTTGGAGCCCCTGGCAATCTGTAAATGATGTCTGGGTGTTGGAGTGTGCCCCTGGCTATCTGTAAATTCTGTCTGAGTGTTGGACTGTGCCCCTGGCTATCTGTAAATGATGTCTGATGGATGGAGTGTACCCCTGGTTATCTGTAAATAATGTCTGAGTGTTGGAGTGATCCCCTGGCTATCTGTAAATGTTGTCTGAGTGTTGGAGTGTGCCCAAGGCTATCTGTAAATGATGTCTGAGTGATGGAGTGAGCCCCTGGCTATCTGTAAATGATGTCTGAGTGTTGGCGCCCTGGCTATCTGTAAATGATGTCTGAGTGTTGGAGTGTGGTGCCCTGGCTATCTGTAAATTCTGTCTGTAGTGTTGGATGTGTGCCCCTGGCTATTTGTTAAATGACGTCTGAGTGATGGAGTGAGCCCCTGGCTATCTGTAAATTCTGTCTGAGTGTTGGAGTCTGCCCCTGGCTATCTGTAAATTCTGTCTCAGTGTTGGAGCCCCCTGGCTATCTGTAAATGATGTCTGAGTGTTGGAGCCCCTGGCTATCTGTAAATGAGGTCTGAGTGTTGGAGTATGCCCCTGGCTATATGTAAATGATGTCTGAGTGATGGAGCCCTGGCTATCTGTAAATGATGTCTGAGTGTTGGAGCCACTGGCTATCTGTAAATGATGTCTGAGTGTTGGAGCCCCTGGCTATCTGTAAATGATGTCTGAGTGTTGGAGCCCTGGCTATCTGTAAATGATGTCTGAGTGTTGGAGCCCCTGGCTATCTGTAAATGATGTCTGAGTGTTGGAGCCCCTGGCTATCTGTAAATTATGTCTGAGTGTTGGAGTGAGCCCTGGCTATCTGTAAATGACGTCTGAGTGATGGAGTGAGCCCCTGGCTATCTGTAAATGATGTCTGAGTGTTGGAGCCCCTGGCTATCTGTAAATGATGTCTGAGTGTTGGAGGCCCTGGCTATCTGTAAATGATGTCTGAGTGTTGGAGCCCCTGGCTATCTGTAAATGATGTCTGAGTGTTGGAGCCCCTGGCTATCTGTAAATGCTGTCTGAGTGTTGGGTGGCCCCTGGCTATCTGTAAATGATGTCTGAGTGTTGGAGCCCCTGGCTATCTGTAAATGATGTCTGAGTGTTGGAGCCCCTGGCTATCTGTAAATGATGTCTGAGTGTTGGAGGCCCCTGGCTATCTGTAAATTATGTCTGAGTGTTGGAGTGAGCCCCTGGCTATCTGTAAATGATGTCTGAGTGTTGGAGTGAGCCCCTGGCTATCTGTAAATGATGTCTGAGTGTTGGAGCCCCTGGCTATCTGTAAATGATGTCTGAGTGTTGGAGGCCCCTGGCTATCTGTAAATGATGTCTGAGTGTTGGAGCCCTGGCTATCTGTAAATGCTGTCTGAG
>NW_025547644.1:0-2500 GCF_905237065.1 Salmo salar
GTAACGACTCGTAACCAGCGAGTGATATTTAACCGACGAGCCGTAACCAGCGGGTGATATTTAACCGACTCGTAACCAGCGTGATATTTAACCGACTCGTAACCAGCGGTGATATTTAACCGACCGTAACCAGCGGTGATATTTAACCGACCGTAACCAGCGTTGATATTTAACCGACCGTAAACCAGCGTTGATATTTAACCAAACTCGAACCAGCGTTGATATTTAACCGACTCGTAACCAAATGCGTTGATATTTAACCCACTGTAACCAGCGGTGATATTTAACCCACTTCGTAACCAGCGGTGATATTTAACCCATTTGTGTCGGCGTTACGACCCAAACTCCAGCTCTTCTTTTGTCCCCCCATTCTCTCTATCTTTTCTTCACCCCTTATTCTCTTTCCATTTCCCTTTGTCTATTCTCTCCCCGAAATTCTCCTCTCACCTCCTCCCTCCTCTTTTCCTCCCCTCCCTCCCTCCTCCTCTCTCTCCATTCTTCCCATCACCTACTCCCTCCTCCCTCCTCCTTCCTACCTCCTCCTCCCCTCCTCCCTTCCTCCAGTGAAGACCCGATGGCTCAGTATTCTGTCCTCATTTAGTCCGGAGGGGCAGAGCCCAGCAGTGTAAATAAAGCTGATTGGCCCAGGTCACTGGTGACCCCTGACCTGTTGCATGACAGAATGGCTGATTTAAATGTTTGCCGTCTCTCTCTCTCTCTCTCTGCAGGCCTCTGCATTATTCAACACCTGTGAGAGGAGATCAATCTCTCCATCTCTCTCCCTCTCATTCTACTCTCTCCTCTCTTCCCCCCCTCTTAACATTCCATTATCTAGGTCTCCCTTCACCCTCTCTCTCTGTCCCTCTATGTCTCGTTCTCTCTCTCTCTCTCACCATCGCTCTCAATCTGTCTCCTGACAGTACCAGTCAAAAGTTTTTGGACACACCTACTCATTCCAGATCATTTCTTTATTTGTATTTTCTACATTGTGAATAATTGTGAAGACATCAAAACTAAGGAAATAACACAGAGATATTTGTAGACAGAGAGAGAGGGGAGAGAGAGAGAGAGAGAGAGGGAGAATAGTTGGAGAGAGATGGGAGAGATAGTTGGAGAGAGGGAGAGATAGTTGGAGACAGAGAGAGAGGGGAGAGATAGTTGGAGAGAGAGAGAGGAGAGATAGTTGGAGAGAGAGATGGGAGAGATAGTTGGAGAGAGAGATGGGAGAGATAGTTGGAGAGAGAGAGGGAGAGATAGTTGGGGGGGAGAGGGGAGAGAAGTTGGGGGAGAGGGGAGAGATAGTTGGAGAGAGAGGGAGAGATAGTTGGAGGGAGAGGGAGAGATAGTTGGGGAGAGGGAGAATAGGAGACAGAAGAGAGGAGAGATAGTTGGAGGGAGAGAGTTGGAGACAGAGAGAGATGGGAGAGATGGTTGGAGACAGAGAGAGAGGGGAGAGATAGTTGGAGACAGAGAGAGAGGGAGAGATAGTTGGAGACAGAGAGAGAGGGAGAGATAGTTGGAGATAGTTGGAGAGATGGGAGAGATAGTTGAGAGAGGGGGAGATAGGTTGGAGAGAGGGGAGATAGTTGGAGACAGAGAGAGATGGGAGAGATAGTTGGAGAGAGGGGCGAGATAGTTGGAGAGAGGGGTGAGATAGTTGGAGAGAGTGGGGAGATAGTTGGAGAGAGGGGAGAGATAGTTGGAGACAGAGAGAGGGGGGGAGAGATGGGAGAGATAGTTGGAGAGAGGGGGAGATAGTTGAGAGAGAGAGAGAGAGAGGGGAGAGATAGTTGGAGAGAGAGAGAGAGGAGATAGTTGGGAGACAGAGAGAGGGGGGACGAGATGGGAGAGATATTTGAAGAGAGAGGGAGAGATAGTTGGAGAGAGATGGGAGAGATAGTTGGAGACAGAGAGAGAGAGATGGGAGAGATAGTTGGAGGAGCGAGAGAGATGGGAGAGATAGTTTGGAGACAGAGAGAGGGAGAGATGGGAGAGATAGTTGGAGAGAGAGAGGGAGAGATAGTTGGAGAGATGGGAGAGATAGTTGGAGAGATGGGAGAGATAGTTGGAGAGATAGTTGGAGAGATGGGAGAGATAGTTGGAGACAGAGAGAGATGGGAGAGATATTTGGAGACAGAGAGAGGGAGAGAGGAGAGATAGTTGGAGAGAGATAGTTGGAGACAAGAGAGAGGGGAGAGATAGTTGGAGACACAGAGGGAGAGATAGTTGGAGACACAGAGGGAGAGATAGTTGGAGACAGAGAGAGAGATGGGATAGATATTTGGAGACAGAGAGGGGAGACATAGTTGGAGACAGAGAGAGGAGAGAGAGAGATGGGGAGAGATAGTTGGAGACAGAGAGAGAGAGATGGGAGAGATAGTTGGAGAGAGGGGAGAGATAGTTGGAGAGAGAGAGATGGGAGAGATAGTTGGAGAGAGAGAGAGAGATGGGATACAGTGCCCTTTCGAAAGTATTCGGCCCCCTTGAACTTTTCGACCTT
>NW_025547644.1:7500-33122 GCF_905237065.1 Salmo salar
GGAGGGAGAGAAAGAGAGGAGGAGGAGAGAAGGAGAGGTGGAAGGAGGGAGAGAGAGGAGGAGAAAGGGAGGAGGGAAGGAGAGGTAGAAGGAGGAGGTGGAGAGGGGGAAAGGAGGAGAGAAGGAGAGTTGGAAGGAGGGGAGAAAGGAGGAGGGAAGGAGAGGTAGAAGGAGGAGGTGGAGAGGAGGAGAAAGGAGGAGGGAAGGAGAGAGAGAAAGAGAGAGAGGGGGAGAAAGGAGGAGGGAAGGAGAGAAGGAGAGGTGGAAGGAGGGAGAGAAAGAGAGGGGGAGAAAGGAGGAGGGGAAGGAGAGGTAGAAGGAGGAGGTGGAGAGGGAGGAGAGAAGGAGAGGTGGAAGGAGGGAGAGAAAGAGAGGGGAGAAAGGAGGAGGGAATGAGAGGTAGAAGGAGGAGGTGGAAGGAGGGAGAGAAGGAGAGGGGGAGAGGGTGGGGAAAGGAGGAGGGAAGGAGAGCTAGAAGGAGGAGGGTGGAGAGGAGGAGAAAGGAGGGAGTGAATGAGAGGTAGAAGGAGGAGGTGGAGAGGAGGGAGAAAGGAGGAGGGAAGGAGAGGTAGAAGGAGGAGGTGGAGAGGTGGGGAAAGGAGGAGGGAAGGAGAGCTAGAAGGAGGAGGTGGAGAGGAGGAGAAAGGAGGAGGGAAGGAGAGGTAGAAGGAGGAGGTGGAGAGGAGGAGAAAGGAGGAGGGAAGGAGAGGTAGAAGGAGGAGGTGGAGAGGAGGAGAAAGGAGGAGGGAAGGAGAGGTAGAAGGAGGAGGTGGAGAGGAGGAGAAAGGAGGAGGGAAGGAGAGGTGGAAGGAGGAGGTGGAGAGGGAGGAGAAAGGAGGAGGGAAGGAGAGGTAGAAGGAGGAGGTGGAGAGGTGGGGAAAAGGAGGAGGGAAGGAGAGGTAGAAGGAGGAGGTGGAGAGGAGGAGAAAGGAGGAGGGAAGGAGAGGTAGAGAGGAGGAGGTGGAGAGGTGGGGAAAGGAGGAGGGAAGGAGAGGTAGAAGGAGGAGGTGGAGACGTTCTATTCCAACCTGTGTGTTGTGATAATTGTGTTATTTGCTCTATACCTGTTAGTTCATATGCCTTGACACTGTGATATATACAGTAGGCCTAAAGGCTGAGACAATAAGAAGACACAGTGGCAGAATGAATTCAACCACACACACACACACACACACACACACACACTGGTCTCACACACACACACACACACACACTGGTCTACACACACACACACACACACACACACACACACACACACACACACACACACACACACACACACACTGGTCTCACACACACACACACACACACACACACACACACACACACACACACACACACACACTGGTCTCACACACACACACACACACACACACACACTGGTCTCACACACACACACACACACACACACTGGTCTCACACACACACACACACACACACACACACACACACACTGGTCTCACACACACACACACACACACACACACACACACACACACACTGGTCTCACACACACACACACACACACACACACACACACACTGGTCTCACACACACACACACACACACACACACACACACACACACACACTGGTCTCACACACACACACACACACACACACACACACACTGGTCTCACACACACACACACACACACACACACACACACACACACACACACACACACTGGTCTCACACACACACACACACACACACACACACACACACACACTGGTCTCACACACACACACACACACACACACACACACACTGGTCTCACACACACACACACACACACACACACACACACACACACTGGTCTCCACACACACACACACACACACACACACACTGGTCTACACACACACACACACACACACACACACACTGGTCTCACACACACACACACACACACACACACACACTGGTCTCACACACACACACACACACACACACACACACTGGTCTCACACACACACACACACACACACACACAACACACACACACACTGGTCTCACACACACACACACACACACACACACACACACACACACACACTGGTCTCACACACACACACACACACACACACACACACTGGTCTACACACACACACACACACACACACACACACACACTGGTCTCCACACACACACACACACACACACACACACACACACACACACTGGTCTCACACACACACACACACACACACACACACACACACTGGTCTCACACACACACACACACACACACACACACACACACACACTGGTCTCACACACACACACACACACACACACACACACACACACACACACACACACACACACACACACTGGTCTCAACACACACACACACACACACACACACACACACACTGGTCTCACACACACACACACACACACACTGGTCTCACACACACACACACACACACACACACACACACTGGTCTCACACACACACACACACACACACACACACACTGGTCTACACACACACACACACACTGGTCTCACACACACACACACACACACACACACACACACACACACTGGTCTCACACACACACACACACACACACACACACACACACACACACATGGTCTCACACACACACACACACACACACACACACACACACACACACACACACACACACACTGGTCTACACACACACACACACTGGTCTACACACACACACACACACACACACACACACACACACACTGGTCTCCACACACACACACACACACACACACACACACACACACACACACACACACAACAACACACACACACACACACACACACACTGGTCTCACACACACACACACACACACACACTGGTCTCACACACACACACACACACACACACACTGGTCTCACACACACACACACACACACACACACACACACACTGGTCTCACACACACACACACACTGGTCTACAAACACACACACACACACACACACACACACACACACACACACACACACACACACACACACACACTGCTCTCACACACACACACACACACACACACACTCCTGTCTTCTCCTCAGCCTCATCCCTCCTTCTGTTCCTCCTCTTCTCCTGTCTTCTCCTCATCCTCATCCCTCCTTCTGTTCCTCCTCTTCTCCTGTCTTCTCCTCATCCTCATCCCTCCTTCTGTTCCTCCTCTTCTCCTGTCTTCTCCTCATCCTCATCCCTCCTTCTGTTCCTCCTCTTCTCCTGTCTTCTCCTCATCCTCATCCCTCCTTCTGTTCCTCCTCTTCTCCTGTCTTCTCCTCATCCTCATCCCTCCTTCTGTTCCTCCTCTTCTCCTGTCTTCTCCTCATCCCTCCTCCTCTTCTCAGTTATCTTCGGTTACAGTTTTGAACAAACACACACATTTTCCAGACCCACACAAGTAACCTGTCTTTTCTGCGCCTCATCCTCAGTGCTCAGTCTGAGCGTAACCCCTGGGTGGTGTTGACCTCGACCCTAATAGAATGCTGCAGAGGTCAAGGGTCAGAGATCGGACTGGACCTGGGTCAGGAGATCATGAACATGGTCCGCTCCCTCTACCCCTCCAAACACAAACTACCTGCACAGGTAACACCTACCAGTGTTTGTGTAGAGCTGGACAGTGTGTAGTATAATGGTATTCTGTGTAGTATAATGGTATTCTGTGTAGAGCCAGACAGTATAATGGTATTCTGTGTAGTATAATGGTATTCTGTGTAGAGCCAGACAGTATAATGGTATTCTGTGTAGAGCCAGACAGTATAATGGTATTCTGTGTAGAGCCAGACAGTATAATGGTATTCTGTGTAGTATAATGGTATTCTGTGTAGTATAATGGTATTCTGTGTAGTATAATGGTATTCTGTGTAGAGCCAGACAGTATAATGGTATTCTGTGTAGTATGATGGTATTCTGTGTAGAGCCAGACAGTATAATGGTATTCTGTGTAGAGCCAGACAGTTTAATGGTATTCTGTGTAGTATAATGGTATTCTGTGTAGAGCCAGACAGTATAATGGTATTCTGTGTAGAGCCAGACAGTTTAATGGTATTCTGTGTAGTATAATGGTATTCTGTATAGAGCCAGACAGTATAATGTTATTCTGTGTAGAGCCAGACAGTATAATGGTATTCTGTGTAGTATAATGGTATTCTGTGTAGAGCCAGACAGTATAATGGTATTCTGTGTAGTATAATGTTATTCTGTATAGAGCCAGACAGTATAATGGTATTCTGTGTAGTATAATGGTATTCTGTGTAGAGCCAGACAGTTTAATGGTATTCTGTGTAGTATAATGGTATTCTGTGTAGAGCCAGACAGTATAATGGTATTCTGTGTAGAGCCAGACAGTTTAATGGTATTCTGTGTAGAGCCAGACAGTATAATGGTATTCTGTGTAGAGCCAGACAGTATAATGGTATTCTGTGTAGAGCCAGACAGTATAATGGTATTCTGTGTAGTATAATGGTATTCTGTGTAGAGCCAGACAGTATAATGGTATTCTGTGTAGAGCCAGACAGTTTAATGGTATTCTGTGTAGAGCCAGACAGTATAATGGTATTCTGTGTAGAGCCAGACAGTTTAATGGTATTCTGTGTAGTATAATGGTATTCTGTGTAGTATAATGGTATTCTGTATAGAGCCAGACAGTATAATGGTATTCTGTGTAGTATAATGGTATTCTGTGTAGAGCCAGACAGTATAATGGTATTCTGTGTAGTATAATGTTATTCTGTGTAGTATAATGGTATTCTGTGTAGAGCCAGACAGTATAATAGTATTCTGTGTAGAGCCAGACAGTATAATGGTATTCTGTATAGAGCCAGACAGTATAATGGTATTCTGTATAGTATAATGGTATTCTGTGTAGAGCCAGACAGTATAATGGTATTCTGTATAGTATAATGGTATTCTGTGTAGAGCCAGACAGTATAATGGTATTCTGTGTAGAGCCAGACAGTATAATGGTATTCTGTGCAGTATAATGGTATTCTGTATAGACCCAGACAGTATAATGGTATTCTGTGTAGAGCCAGACAGTATAATGTTATTCTGTGTAGTATAATGGTATTCTGTGTAGAGCCAGACAGTATAATGTTATTCTGTGTAGAGCCAGACAGTATAATGGTATTCTGTGTAGTATAATGGTATTCTGTATAGAGCCAGACAGTATAATGGTATTCTGTGTAGAGCCAGACAGTATAATGTTATTCTGTGTAGTATAATGGTATTCTGTGTAGAGCCAGACAGTATAATGTTATTCTGTGTAGAGCCAGACAGTATAATGGTATTCTGTGCAGTATAATGGTATTCTGTATAGAGCCAGACAGTATAATGGTATTCTGTGTAGTATAATGGTATTCTGTGTAGAGCCAGACAGTATAATGGTATTCTGTGTAGTATAATGGTATTCTGTGTAGAGCCAGACAGTATAATGGTATTCTGTGTAGAGCCAGACAGTATAATGGTATTCTGTGTAGTATAATGGTATTCTGTATAGAGCCAGACAGTATAATGGTATTCTGTGTAGAGCCAGACAGTATAATGGTATTCTGTGTAGTATAATGGTATTCTGTGCAGTATAATGGTATTCTGTGCAGTATAATGGTATTCTGTGTAGAGCCAGACAGTATAATGGTATTCTGTGTAGTATAATGGTATTCTGTGTAGAACCAGACAGTATAATGGTATTCTGTATAGTATAATGGTATTCTGTGTAGAGCCAGACAGTATAATGGTATTCTGTGTAGTATAATGGTATTCTGTATAGAGCCAGACAGTATAATGGTATTCTGTGTAGAGCCAGACAGTATAATGGTATTCTGTGTAGTATAATGGTATTCTGTGCAGTATAATGGTATTCTGTATAGAGCCAGACAGTATAATGGTATTCTGTGTAGTATAGTGGTATTTTGTGTAGAGCCAGACAGTATAATGGTATTCTGTGTAGTATAGTGGTATTTTGTGTAGAGCCAGACAGTATAATGGTATTCTGTGTAGTATAATGTTATTCTGTATAGAGCCAGACAGTATAATGGTATTCTGTGTAGTATAATGTTATTCTGTATAGAGCCAGACAGTATAATGGTATTCTGTGTGAATAGCTTTGTGATATTCCTGGTAATAATGTCCCTAAGCTATACTAATCTTTGTGTGGAGGAGAGATGACTGTTTCACTCTGAACACACTTTTAATTTAAAGCCTATAGAATGAAACCCCTGGAGCATGATGGGAAACCGATTGTCTTGTGATGTCCGTATATTACCGCCAGCACCATGCAGCCGCGTGCCACTCTCTTTAACATGTACTGCATGTGTCCCTCCCTCCTCCCTCCTCTCTCCTTCCCTCCTTCCTCCCCCTCCCTCCTTCCTCATCCCTCCCTCCTTCCTCATCCCTACCTCCCCCCTCCCTCCTTCCCTCCCCTTACCTTCCTCATCTCCCCCTCCTCATCCCTCCTCCTTCCTCATCCCTACTTCCTCCCTTCCCTCCCTCCTCCCCTCTCCCCCTCCCTACCTCCCCTCCCTCCTTCCTCATCCCCTCCTCCCCTTCCTCCCTCCCTCCCTCCCTCCCCCTTCCCTCCCTCCCTCCTGCCTCGTCCCTCCTTCCCCCCCCCTCCCTCCCCTCATCCCTACCTCCCTCCCCTTCCTCATCCCTCCTCCCTCCCTCCCCTCTGTCTCCTCCCATCTCCCCCTCCCTCCCTCTCTCCCTCCTCCCATCTCCTCCCTCCTCTCTCCTTCCTCATCCCTCCCCCTCCCTCCCTCCTCCCTCCTCCCTCCCCTCTCCCTACAGTGTATCAGATACATGTCGTCCCTGCTCCTGGACCAACCAGGCCTACGGCTCCCAGCTCTGAAACTGTTGACCGAGAGTCAAGACCCCCAGCTGTTAGAGCTGGCCCTGGATCAGATCAACAACATCACCGAGGTAACAATCACACTTTATTCATCCGTATTGACTCACAGAATGGGTCTTCTGCTCCGTATTGACTCACAGAATGGGTCTTCTGCTCCGTATTGACTCACAGAATGAGTCTTCTGCTCCGTATTGACTCACAGAATGGGTCTTCTGCTCCGTATTGACTCACAGAATGAGTCTTCTGCTGTTAGCCAACCCCTCTGGAGCACCCAGCTGTTTAGGGGTTACATTGACTCTGTACCGTAACACCCTGTATATAGCCTCCACATTGACTCTGTACCGGTACCCCCCTGTATATAGCCTCCACATTGACTCTGTACCGGTACCCCCTGTATATAGCCTCCACATTGACTCTGTACCGTAACACCCTGTATATAGCCTCCACATTGACTCTGTACCGGTACCCCCCCTGTATATAGCCTCCACATTGACTCTGTACCGTAACACCCTGTATATAGCCTCCACATTGACTCTGTACCGGTACCCCTGTATATAGCCTCCACATTGACTCTGTACCGGTACCCCTGTATATAGCCTCCACATTGACTCTGTACCGGTACCCCCTGTATATAGCCTCCACATTGACTCTGTACCGGTACCCCCTGTATATAGCCTCCACATTGACTCTGTACCGGTACCCCCTGTATATAGCCTCCACATTGACTCTGTACCGTAATACCCTGTATATAGCCTCCACATTGACTCTGTACGGTACCCCCTGTATAAAGCCTCCACATTGACTCTGTACGGTACCCCCTGTATATAGCCTCCACATTGACTCTGTACCGGTACCCCCTGTATATAGCCTCCACATTGACTCTGTACCGTAATACCCTGTATATAGCTTCCACATTGACTCTGTACCGTAATACCCTGTATATAGCCTCCACATTGACTCTGTACCGGTACCCCCTGTATATAGCCTCCACATTGACTCTGTACCGTAATACCCTGTATATAGCCTCCACATTGACTCTGTACCGTAATACCCTGTATATAGCCTCCACATTGACTCTGTACCGGTACACCCTGTATATAGCCTCCACATTGACTCTGTACCGTAATACCCTGTATATAGCCTCCACATTGACTCTGTACCGGTACCCCCTGTATATAGCCTCCACATTGACTCTGTACCGGTACCCCCTGTATATAGTCTCCACATTGACTCTGTACCGGTACCCCCTGTATATAGCCTCCACACTGACTCTGTACCGGTACCCCCTGTATATAGCCTCCACATTGACTCTGTACCGTAATACCCTGTATATAGCCTCCACATTGACTCTGTACCGGTACCCCCTGTATATAGCCTCCACATTGACTCTGTACCGTAATACCCTGTATATAGCCTCCACATTGACTCTGTACTGGTACCCCCTGTATATAGCCTCCACATTGACTCTGTACCGTAATACCCTGTATATAGCCTCCACATTGACTCTGTACCGTAATACCCTGTATATAGCCTCCACATTGACTCTGTACCGTAATACCCCCTGTATATAGCCTCCACATTGACTCTGTACCGTAATACCCCCTGTATATAGCCTCCACATTGACTCTGTACCGGTACCCCCTGTATATAGCCTCCACATTGACTCTGTACCGGTACCCCCTGTATATAGTCTCCACATTGACTCTGTACCGGTACCCCTGTATATAGCCTCCACATTGACTCTGTACCGTAATACCCTGTATATAGCCTCCACATTGACTCTGTACCGTAATACCCTGTATATAGCCTCCACATTGACTCTGTACCGGTACCCCCTGTATATAGCCTCCACATTGACTCTGTACCGGTACCCCCTGTATATAGCCTCCACACTGTATATATTGTTATTTTATTTTCTGCCCCTCTTTAATTACTTGTTACTTTTATTTCTTATTCTTATCCATATTTTCTTAAACCTGCATTGTTAGTTAAGGGCTTGTAATCAGCATTTCACTGTGAGGTCTACTACACCTGTTGTATTCAGCATTTCACTGTGAGGTCTACTACACCTGTTGTATTCAGCATTTCACTATGAGGTCTACTACACCTGTTGTAATCAGCATTTCACTGTGAGGTCTACTACACCTGTTGTATTCAGCATTTCACTGTGAGGTCTACTACACCTGTTGTATTCAGCATTTCACTGTAAGGTCTACTACACCTGTTGTAATCAGCATTTCACTGTGAGGTCTACTACACCTGTTGTATTCAGCATTTCACTATGAGGTCTACTACACCTGTTGTAATCAGCATTTCACTGTGAGGTCTACTACACCTGTTGTATTCAGCATTTCACTGTGAGGTCTACTACACCTGTTGTATTCAGCATTTCACTGTGAGGTCTACTACACCTGTTGTATTCAGCATTTCACTGTGAGGTCTACTACACCTGTTGTATTCAGCATTTCACTATGAGGTCTACTACACCTGTTGTATTCAGCATTTCACTGTAAGGTCTACTACACCTGTTGTATTCAGCATTTCACTGTAAGGTCTACTACACCTGTTGTATTCAGCATTTCACTGTGTGGTCTACTACACCTGTTGTATTCAGCATTTCACTGTGAGGTCTACTACACCTGTTGTATTCAGCATTTTACTGTAAGGTCTACTACACCTGTTGTATTCAGCATTTCACTGTGAGGTCTACTACACCTGTTGTATTCAGCATTTCACTGTGAGGTCTACACCTGTTGTATTCAGCATTTCACTGTGAGGTCTACTACACCTGTTGTATTCAGCATTTCACTGTGAGGTCTACTACACCTGTTGTATTCAGCATTTCACTGTGAGGTCTACTACACCTGTTGTATTCAGCATTTCACTGTAAGGTCTACTACACCTGTTGTATTCAGCATTTCACTGTGAGGTCTACTACACCTGTTGTATTCAGCATTTCACTGTGAGGTCTACTACACCTGTTGTATTAAGCATTTCACTGTGAGGTCTACTACACCTGTTGTATTCAGCATTTCACTGTGAGGTCTACTACACCTGTTGTATTCAGCATTTCACTGTGAGGTCTACTACACCTGTTGTATTCAGCATTTCACTATAAGGTCTACTACACCTGTTGTATTCAGCATTTCACTGTAAGGTCTACTACACCTGTTGTATTCAGC
Organism: Salmo salar; assembly: GCF_905237065.1. Lineage (NCBI taxonomy): Eukaryota > Metazoa > Chordata > Actinopteri > Salmoniformes > Salmonidae > Salmo > Salmo salar. The sequence goes on from NW_025547644.1 coordinate 17,541, forward strand.
ATTTCACTGTGAGGTCTACTACACCTGTTGTATTCAGCATTTCACTGTGAGGTCTACTACACCTGTTGTATTCAGCGTTTCACTGTGAGGTCTACTACACCTGTTGTATTCAGCATTTCACTGTGAGGTCTACTACACCTGTTGTATTCAGCATTTCACTGTGAGGTCTACTACACCTGTTGTATTCAGCATTTCACTGTGAGGTCTACTACACCTGTTGTATTCAGCATTTCATTGTGAGGTCTACTACACCTGTTGTATTCAGCATTTCACTGTAAGGTCTACTACACCTGTTGTATTCAGCATTTCACTGTGAGGTCTACTACACCTGTTGTATTCAGCGTTTCACTGTGAGGTCTACTACACCTGTTGTAATCAGCATTTCACTGTGAGGTCTACTACACCTGTTGTATTCAGCATTTCACTGTGAGGTCTACTACACCTGTTGTATTCAGCATTTCATTGTGAGGTCTACTACACCTGTTGTATTCAGCATTTCACTGTAAGGTCTACTACACCTGTTGTATTCAGCATTTCACTGTGAGGTCTACTACACCTGTTGTATTCAGCATTTCACTGTGAGGTCTACACCTGTTGTATTCAGCATTTCACTGTAAGGTCTACTACACCTGTTGTATTCAGCATTTCACTGTAAGGTCTACTACACCTGTTGTATTCAGCATTTCACTGTGAGGTCTACTACACCTGTTGTATTCAGCATTTCACTGTGAGGTCTACTACACCTGTTGTATTCAGCATTTCACTGTGAGGTCTACTACACCTGTTGTATTCAGCATTTCACTGTAAGGTCTACTACACCTGTTGTATTCAGCATTTCACTGTGAGGTCTACTACACCTGTTGTATTCAGCATTTCACTGTGAGGTCTACTACACCTGTTGTATTCAGCATTTCACTGTGAGGTCTACTACACCTGTTGTATTCAGCATTTCACTGTGAGGTCTACTACACCTGTTGTATTCAGCATTTCACTGTGAGGTCTACTACACCTGTTGTATTCAGCATTTCACTGTAAGGTCTACTACACCTGTTGTATTCAGCATTTCACTGTAAGGTCTACTACACCTGTTGTATTCAGCATTTCACTGTAAGGTCTACTACACCTGTTGTATTCAGCATTTCACTGTGTGGTCTACTACACCTGTTGTATTCAGCATTTCACTGTGAGGTCTACTACACCTGTTGTATTCAGCATTTTACTGTAAGGTCTACTACACCTGTTGTATTCAGCATTTCACTGTGAGGTCTACTACACCTGTTGTATTCAGCATTTCACTGTGAGGTCTACACCTGTTGTATTCAGCATTTCACTGTGAGGTCTACTACACCTGTTGTATTCAGCATTTCACTGTGAGGTCTACTACACCTGTTGTATTCAGCATTTCACTGTGAGGTCTACTACACCTGTTGTATTCAGCATTTCACTGTAAGGTCTACTACACCTGTTGTATTCAGCATTTCACTGTGAGGTCTACTACACCTGTTGTATTCAGCATTTCACTGTGAGGTCTACTACACCTGTTGTATTAAGCATTTCACTGTGAGGTCTACTACACCTGTTGTATTCAGCATTTCACTGTGAGGTCTACTACACCTGTTGTATTCAGCATTTCACTGTGAGGTCTACTACACCTGTTGTATTCAGCATTTCACTGTGAGGTCTACTACACCTGTTGTATTCAGCATTTCACTGTGAGGTCTACTACACCTGTTGTATTCAGCATTTCACTGTAAGGTCTACTACACCTGTTGTATTCAGCATTTCACTGTGAGGTCTACTACACCTGTTGTATTCAGCATTTCACTGTGAGGTCTACTACACCTGTTGTATTCAGCGTTTCACTGTGAGGTCTACTACACCTGTTGTATTCAGCATTTCACTGTGAGGTCTACTACACCTGTTGTATTCAGCATTTCACTGTGAGGTCTACTACACCTGTTGTATTCAGCATTTCACTGTGAGGTCTACTACACCTGTTGTATTCAGCATTTCACTGTGAGGTCTACTACACCTGTTGTATTCAGCATTTCACTGTAAGGTCTACTACACCTGTTGTATTCAGCATTTCACTGTGAGGTCTACTACACCTGTTGTATTCAGCATTTCACTGTAAGGTCTACTACACCTGTTGTATTCAGCATTTCACTGTGAGGTCTACTACACCTGTTGTATTCAGCATTTCACTGTGAGGTCTACTACACCTGTTGTATTCAGCATTTCACTTTAAGGTCTACTACACCTGTTGTATTCAGCATTTCACTGTGAGGTCTACTACACCTGTTGTATTCAGCATTTCACTGTGAGGTCTACTACACCTGTTGTATTCAGCATTTCACTGTGAGGTCTACTACACCTGTTGTATTCAGCATTTCACTGTGAGGTCTACTACACCTGTGAGGTCTACTACACCTGTTGTATTCAGCATTTCACTGTGAGGTCTACACCTGATGTATTCAGCATTTCACTGTGAGGTCTACTACACCTGTTGTATTCAGCATTTCACTGTAAGGTCTACTACACCTGTTGTATTCAGCGTTTCACTGTGAGGTCTACTACACCTGTTGTATTCAGCATTTCACTGTGAGGTCTACTACACCTGTTGTATTCAGCATTTCACTGTGAGGTCTACTACACCTGTTGTATTCAGCATTTCACTGTGAGGTCTACACCTGTTGTATTCAGCATTTCACTGTGAGGTCTACTACACCTGTTGTATTCAGCATTTCACTGTGAGGTCTACTACACCTGTTGTATTCAGCATTTCACTGTGAGGTCTACACCTGTTGTATTCAGCATTTCACTGTGAGGTCTACTACACCTGTTGTATTCAGCATTTCACTGTGAGGTCTACTACACCTGTTGTATTCAGCATTTCACTGTGAGGTCTACTACACCTGTTGTATTCAGCATTTCACTGTAAGGTCTACTACACCTGTTGTATTCAGCATTTTACTGTAAGGTCTACTACACCTGTTGTATTCAGCATTTCACTGTGAGGTCGTCTACACCTGTTGTATTCAGCATTTCACTGTAAGGTTTACTACACCTGTTGTATTCAGCATTTCACTGTAAGGTCTACTACACCTGTTGTATTCAGCATTTCACTGTGAGGTTGTCTACACCTGTTGTATTCAGCATTTCACTGTAAGGTCTACTACACCTGTTGTATTCAGCATTTCACTGTGAGGTCTACTACACCTGTTGTATTCAGCATTTCACTGTAAGGTCTACTACACCTGTTGTATTCAGCATTTCACTGTGAGGTCTACTACACCTGTTGTATTCAGCATTTCACTGTAAGGTCTACTACACCTGTTGTATTCAGCATTTCACTGTGAGGTCTACTACACCTGTTGTATTCAGCATTTCACTGTAAGGTCTACTACACCTGTTGTATTCAGCATTTCACTGTGAGGTCTACACCTGTTGTATTCAGCATTTCACTGTGAGGTCTACTACACCTGTTGTATTCAGCATTTCACTGTACGGTCTACTACACCTGTTGTATTCAGCATTTCACTGTGAGGTCTACTACACCTGTTGTACTCAGCATTTCACTGTGAGGTCTACTACACCTGTTGTATTCAGCGTTTCACTGTGAGGTCTACTACACCTGTTGTATTCAGCATTTCACTGTGTGGTCTACTACACCTGTTGTATTCAGCGTTTCACTGTGAGGTCTACTACACCTGTTGTATTCAGCGTTTCACTGTGAGGTCTCTACACCTGTTGTATTCAGCATTTCACTGTGAGGTCTACTACACCTGTTGTATTCAGCATTTCACTGTGAGGTCTACTACACCTGTTGTATTCAGCGTTTCACTGTGAGGTCTACTACACCTGTTGTATTCAGCATTTCACTGTGAGGTCTACTACACCTGTTGTATTCAGCATTTCACTGTGAGGTCTACTACACCTGTTGTATTCAGCATTTCACTGTGAGGTCTACTACACCTGTTGTATTCAGCATTTCACTGTAAGGTCTACTACACCTGTTGTATTCAGCATTTCACTGTGAGGTCTACTACACCTGTTGTATTCAGCATTTCACTGTAAGGTCTACTACACCTGTTGTATTCAGCATTTCACTGTGAGGTCTACTACACCTGTTGTATTCAGCATTTCACTGTGAGGTCTACTACACCTGTTGTATTCAGCATTTCACTTTAAGGTCTACTACACCTGTTGTATTCAGCATTTCACTGTGAGGTCTACTACACCTGTTGTATTCAGCATTTCACTGTGAGGTCTACTACACCTGTTGTATTCAGCATTTCACTGTGAGGTCTACTACACCTGTTGTATTCAGCATTTCACTGTGAGGTCTACTACACCTGTGAGGTCTACTACACCTGTTGTATTCAGCATTTCACTGTGAGGTCTACTACACCTGTTGTATTCAGCATTTCACTGTGAGGTCTACTACACCTGTTGTATTCAGCATTTCACTGTGAGGTCTACACCTGATGTATTCAGCATTTCACTGTAAGGTCTACTACACCTGTTGTATTCAGCATTTCACTGTAAGGTCTACTACACCTGTTGTATTCAGCGTTTCACTGTGAGGTCTACTACACCTGTTGTATTCAGCATTTCACTGTGAGGTCTACTACACCTGTTGTATTCAGCATTTCACTGTAAGGTCTACTACACCTGTTGTATTCAGCATTTCACTGTGAGGTCTACACCTGTTGTATTCAGCATTTCACTGTGAGGTCTACTACACCTGTTGTATTCAGCATTTCACTGTGAGGTCTACTACACCTGTTGTATTCAGCATTTCACTGTGAGGTCTACACCTGTTGTATTCAGCATTTCACTGTGAGGTCTACTACACCTGTTGTATTCAGCATTTCACTGTGAGGTCTACTACACCTGTTGTATTCAGCATTTCACTGTGAGGTCTACTACACCTGTTGTATTCAGCATTTCACTGTGAGGTCTACTACACCTGTTGTATTCAGCATTTCACTGTGAGGTCTACTACACCTGTTGTATTCAGCATTTCACTGTAAGGTCTACTACACCTGTTGTATTCAGCATTTCACTGTAAGGTCTACTACACCTGTTGTATTCAGCATTTCACTGTGAGGTCTACTACACCTGTTGTATTCAGCATTTCACTGTGAGGTCTACTACACCTGTTGTATTCAGCATTTTACTGTAAGGTCTACTACACCTGTTGTATTCAGCATTTCACTGTGAGGTCGTCTACACCTGTTGTATTCAGCATTTCACTGTAAGGTTTACTACACCTGTTGTATTCAGCATTTCACTGTAAGGTCTACTACACCTGTTGTATTCAGCATTTCACTGTGAGGTCTACTACACCTGTTGTATTCAGCATTTCACTGTGAGGTCTACTACACCTGTTGTATTCAGCATTTCACTGTGAGGTCTACTACACCTGTTGTATTCAGCATTTCACTGTAAGGTCTACTACACCTGTTGTATTCAGCATTTCACTGTGAGGTCTACTACACCTGTTGTATTCAGCATTTCACTGTGAGGTCTACTACACCTGTTGTATTCAGCATTTCACTGTGAGGTCTACTACACCTGTTGTATTCAGCATTTCACTGTGAGGTCTACTACACCTGTTGTATTCAGCATTTCACTGTGAGGTCTACTACACCTGTTGTATTCAGCATTTCACTGTAAGGTCTACTACACCTGTTGTATTCAGCATTTCACTGTAAGGTCTACTACACCTGTTGTATTCAGCATTTCACTGTAAGGTCTACTACACCTGTTGTATTCAGCATTTCACTGTGTGGTCTACTACACCTGTTGTATTCAGCATTTCACTGTGAGGTCTACTACACCTGTTGTATTCAGCATTTTACTGTAAGGTCTACTACACCTGTTGTATTCAGCATTTCACTGTGAGGTCTACTACACCTGTTGTATTCAGCATTTCACTGTGAGGTCTACACCTGTTGTATTCAGCATTTCACTGTGAGGTCTACTACACCTGTTGTATTCAGCATTTCACTGTGAGGTCTACTACACCTGTTGTATTCAGCATTTCACTGTGAGGTCTACTACACCTGTTGTATTCAGCATTTCACTGTAAGGTCTACTACACCTGTTGTATTCAGCATTTCACTGTGAGGTCTACTACACCTGTTGTATTCAGCATTTCACTGTGAGGTCTACTACACCTGTTGTATTAAGCATTTCACTGTGAGGTCTACTACACCTGTTGTATTCAGCATTTCACTGTGAGGTCTACTACACCTGTTGTATTCAGCATTTCACTGTGAGGTCTACTACACCTGTTGTATTCAGCATTTCACTGTGAGGTCTACTACACCTGTTGTATTCAGCATTTCACTGTGAGGTCTACTACACCTGTTGTATTCAGCATTTCACTGTAAGGTCTACTACACCTGTTGTATTCAGCATTTCACTGTGAGGTCTACTACACCTGTTGTATTCAGCATTTCACTGTGAGGTCTACTACACCTGTTGTATTCAGCGTTTCACTGTGAGGTCTACTACACCTGTTGTATTCAGCATTTCACTGTGAGGTCTACTACACCTGTTGTATTCAGCATTTCACTGTGAGGTCTACTACACCTGTTGTATTCAGCATTTCACTGTGAGGTCTACTACACCTGTTGTATTCAGCATTTCACTGTGAGGTCTACTACACCTGTTGTATTCAGCATTTCACTGTAAGGTCTACTACACCTGTTGTATTCAGCATTTCACTGTGAGGTCTACTACACCTGTTGTATTCAGCATTTCACTGTAAGGTCTACTACACCTGTTGTATTCAGCATTTCACTGTGAGGTCTACTACACCTGTTGTATTCAGCATTTCACTGTGAGGTCTACTACACCTGTTGTATTCAGCATTTCACTTTAAGGTCTACTACACCTGTTGTATTCAGCATTTCACTGTGAGGTCTACTACACCTGTTGTATTCAGCATTTCACTGTGAGGTCTACTACACCTGTTGTATTCAGCATTTCACTGTGAGGTCTACTACACCTGTTGTATTCAGCATTTCACTGTGAGGTCTACTACACCTGTGAGGTCTACTACACCTGTTGTATTCAGCATTTCACTGTGAGGTCTACACCTGATGTATTCAGCATTTCACTGTGAGGTCTACTACACCTGTTGTATTCAGCATTTCACTGTAAGGTCTACTACACCTGTTGTATTCAGCGTTTCACTGTGAGGTCTACTACACCTGTTGTATTCAGCATTTCACTGTGAGGTCTACTACACCTGTTGTATTCAGCATTTCACTGTGAGGTCTACTACACCTGTTGTATTCAGCATTTCACTGTGAGGTCTACACCTGTTGTATTCAGCATTTCACTGTGAGGTCTACTACACCTGTTGTATTCAGCATTTCACTGTGAGGTCTACTACACCTGTTGTATTCAGCATTTCACTGTGAGGTCTACACCTGTTGTATTCAGCATTTCACTGTGAGGTCTACTACACCTGTTGTATTCAGCATTTCACTGTGAGGTCTACTACACCTGTTGTATTCAGCATTTCACTGTGAGGTCTACTACACCTGTTGTATTCAGCATTTCACTGTAAGGTCTACTACACCTGTTGTATTCAGCATTTTACTGTAAGGTCTACTACACCTGTTGTATTCAGCATTTCACTGTGAGGTCGTCTACACCTGTTGTATTCAGCATTTCACTGTAAGGTTTACTACACCTGTTGTATTCAGCATTTCACTGTAAGGTCTACTACACCTGTTGTATTCAGCATTTCACTGTGAGGTTGTCTACACCTGTTGTATTCAGCATTTCACTGTAAGGTCTACTACACCTGTTGTATTCAGCATTTCACTGTGAGGTCTACTACACCTGTTGTATTCAGCATTTCACTGTAAGGTCTACTACACCTGTTGTATTCAGCATTTCACTGTGAGGTCTACTACACCTGTTGTATTCAGCATTTCACTGTAAGGTCTACTACACCTGTTGTATTCAGCATTTCACTGTGAGGTCTACTACACCTGTTGTATTCAGCATTTCACTGTAAGGTCTACTACACCTGTTGTATTCAGCATTTCACTGTGAGGTCTACACCTGTTGTATTCAGCATTTCACTGTGAGGTCTACTACACCTGTTGTATTCAGCATTTCACTGTACGGTCTACTACACCTGTTGTATTCAGCATTTCACTGTGAGGTCTACTACACCTGTTGTACTCAGCATTTCACTGTGAGGTCTACTACACCTGTTGTATTCAGCGTTTCACTGTGAGGTCTACTACACCTGTTGTATTCAGCATTTCACTGTGTGGTCTACTACACCTGTTGTATTCAGCGTTTCACTGTGAGGTCTACTACACCTGTTGTATTCAGCGTTTCACTGTGAGGTCTCTACACCTGTTGTATTCAGCATTTCACTGTGAGGTCTACTACACCTGTTGTATTCAGCATTTCACTGTGAGGTCTACTACACCTGTTGTATTCAGCGTTTCACTGTGAGGTCTACTACACCTGTTGTATTCAGCATTTCACTGTGAGGTCTACTACACCTGTTGTATTCAGCATTTCACTGTGAGGTCTACTACACCTGTTGTATTCAGCATTTCACTGTGAGGTCTACTACACCTGTTGTATTCAGCATTTCACTGTAAGGTCTACTACACCTGTTGTATTCAGCATTTCACTGTGAGGTCTACTACACCTGTTGTATTCAGCATTTCACTGTAAGGTCTACTACACCTGTTGTATTCAGCATTTCACTGTGAGGTCTACTACACCTGTTGTATTCAGCATTTCACTGTGAGGTCTACTACACCTGTTGTATTCAGCATTTCACTTTAAGGTCTACTACACCTGTTGTATTCAGCATTTCACTGTGAGGTCTACTACACCTGTTGTATTCAGCATTTCACTGTGAGGTCTACTACACCTGTTGTATTCAGCATTTCACTGTGAGGTCTACTACACCTGTTGTATTCAGCATTTCACTGTGAGGTCTACTACACCTGTGAGGTCTACTACACCTGTTGTATTCAGCATTTCACTGTGAGGTCTACTACACCTGTTGTATTCAGCATTTCACTGTGAGGTCTACTACACCTGTTGTATTCAGCATTTCACTGTGAGGTCTACACCTGATGTATTCAGCATTTCACTGTGAGGTCTACTACACCTGTTGTATTCAGCATTTCACTGTAAGGTCTACTACACCTGTTGTATTCAGCGTTTCACTGTGAGGTCTACTACACCTGTTGTATTCAGCATTTCACTGTGAGGTCTACTACACCTGTTGTATTCAGCATTTCACTGTAAGGTCTACTACACCTGTTGTATTCAGCATTTCACTGTGAGGTCTACACCTGTTGTATTCAGCATTTCACTGTGAGGTCTACTACACCTGTTGTATTCAGCATTTCACTGTGAGGTCTACTACACCTGTTGTATTCAGCATTTCACTGTGAGGTCTACACCTGTTGTATTCAGCATTTCACTGTGAGGTCTACTACACCTGTTGTATTCAGCATTTCACTGTGAGGTCTACTACACCTGTTGTATTCAGCATTTCACTGTGAGGTCTACTACACCTGTTGTATTCAGCATTTCACTGTGAGGTCTACTACACCTGTTGTATTCAGCATTTCACTGTGAGGTCTACTACACCTGTTGTATTCAGCATTTCACTGTAAGGTCTACTACACCTGTTGTATTCAGCATTTCACTGTAAGGTCTACTACACCTGTTGTATTCAGCATTTCACTGTGAGGTCTACTACACCTGTTGTATTCAGCATTTCACTGTGAGGTCTACTACACCTGTTGTATTCAGCATTTTACTGTAAGGTCTACTACACCTGTTGTATTCAGCATTTCACTGTGAGGTCGTCTACACCTGTTGTATTCAGCATTTCACTGTAAGGTTTACTACACCTGTTGTATTCAGCATTTCACTGTAAGGTCTACTACACCTGTTGTATTCAGCATTTCACTGTGAGGTCTACTACACCTGTTGTATTCAGCATTTCACTGTGAGGTCTACTACACCTGTTGTATTCAGCATTTCACTGTGAGGTCTACTACACCTGTTGTATTCAGCATTTCACGGTAAGGTCTACTACACCTGTTGTATTCAGCATTTCACTGTAAGGTCTACTACACCTGTTGTATTCAGCATTTCACTGTGAGGTCTACTACACCTGTTGTATTCAGCATTTCACTGTAAGGTCTACTACACCTGTTGTATTCAGCATTTCACTGTGAGGTCTACACCTGTTGTATTCAGCATTTCACTGTGAGGTCTACTACACCTGTTGTATTCAGCATTTCACTGTACGGTCTACTACACCTGTTGTACTCAGCATTTCACTGTGAGGTCTACTACACCTGTTGTATTCAGCGTTTCACTGTGAGGTCTACTACACCTGTTGTATTCAGCATTTCACTGTGTGGTCTACTACACCTGTTGTATTCAGCGTTTCACTGTGAGGTCTCTACACCTGTTGTATTCAGCATTTCACTGTGAGGTCTACTACACCTGTTGTATTCAGCGTTTCACTGTGAGGTCTACTACACCTGTTGTATTCAGCATTTCACTGTGAGGTCTACTACACCTGTTGTATTCAGCGTTTCACTGTGAGGTCTACTACACCTGTTGTATTCAGCATTTCACTGTAAGGTCTACTACACCTGTTGTATTCAGCATTTCACTGTGAGATCTACACCTGTTGTATTCAGCATTTCACTGTGAGGTCTACTACACCTGTTGTATTCAGCGTTTCACTGTGAGGTCTACTACACCTGTTGTATTCAGCGTTTCACTGTGAGGTCTACTACACCTGTTGTATTCAGCATTTCACTGTGAGGTCTACTCCACCTGTTGTATTCAGCATTTCACTGTGAGGTCTACTACACCTGTTGTATTCAGCATTTCACTGTGAGGTCTACTACACCTGTTGTATTCAGCATTTCACTGTGAGGTCTACTACACCTGTTGTATTCAGCATTTCACTGTGAGGTCTACTACACCTGTTGTATTCAGCATTTCACTGTAAGGTCTACTACACCTGTTGTATTCAGCATTTCACTGTGAGGTCTACTACACCTGTTGTATTCAGCATTTCACTGTGAGGTCTACTACACCTGTTGTATTCAGCATTTCACTGTGAGGTCTACTACACCTGTTGTATTCAGCATTTCACTGTGAGGTCTACTACACCTGTTGTATTCAGCGTTTCACTGTGAGGTCTACTACACCTGTTGTATTCAGCGTTTCACTGTGAGGTCTACTACACCTGTTGTATTCAGCGTTTCACTGTGAGGTCTACTACACCTGTTGTATTCAGCGTTTCACTGTGAGGTCTACTACACCTGTTGTATTCAGCGTTTCACTGTGAGGTCTACTACACCTGTTGTATTCAGCGTTTCACTGTGAGGTCTACTACACCTGTTGTATTCAGCGTTTCACTGTGAGGTCTACTACACCTGTTGTATTCAGCGTTTCACTGTGAGGTCTACTACACCTGTTGTATTCAGCATTTCACTGTGAGGTCTACTACACCTGTTGTATTCAGCATTTCACTGTGAGGTCTACTACACCTGTTGTATTCAGCATTTCACTGTGAGGTCTACTACACCTGTTGTATTCAGCATTTCACTGTGAGGTCTACTACACCTGTTGTATTCAGCATTTCACTGTGAGGTCTACTACACCTGTTGTATTCAGCATTTCACTGTGAGGTCTACTACACCTGTTGTATTCAGCGTTTCACTGTGAGGTCTCTACACCTGTTGTATTCAGCATTTCACTGTGAGGTCTACTACACCTGTTGTATTCAGCATTTCACTGTGAGGTCTACTACACCTGTTGTATTCAGCATTTCACTGTGAGGTCTACTACACCTGTTGTATTCAGCGTTTCACTGTGAGGTCTACTACACCTGTTGTATTCAGCATTTCACTGTGTGGTCTACTACACCTGTTGTATTCAGCGTTTCACTGTGAGGTCTACTACACCTGTTGTATTCAGCGTTTCACTGTGAGGTCTCTACACCTGTTGTATTCAGCATTTCACTGTGAGGTCTACTACACCTGTTGTATTCAGCATTTCACTGTGAGGTCTACTACACCTGTTGTATTCAGCGTTTCACTGTGAGGTCTACTACACCTGTTGTATTCAGCATTTCACTGTGAGGTCTACTACACCTGTTGTATTCAGCATTTCACTGTGAGGTCTACTACACCTGTTGTATTCAGCATTTCACTGTGAGGTCTACTACACCTGTTGTATTCAGCATTTCACTGTAAGGTCTACTACACCTGTTGTATTCAGCATTTCACTGTGAGGTCTACTACACCTGTTGTATTCAGCATTTCACTGTAAGGTCTACTACACCTGTTGTATTCAGCATTTCACTGTGAGGTCTACTACACCTGTTGTATTCAGCATTTCACTGTGAGGTCTACTACACCTGTTGTATTCAGCATTTCACTTTAAGGTCTACTACACCTGTTGTATTCAGCATTTTACTGTGAGGTCTACTACACCTGTTGTATTCAGCATTTCACTGTGAGGTCTACTACACCTGTTGTATTCAGCATTTCACTGTGAGGTCTACTACACCTGTTGTATTCAGCATTTCACTGTGAGGTCTACTACACCTGTGAGGTCTACTACACCTGTTGTATTCAGCATTTCACTGTGAGGTCTACTACACCTGTTGTATTCAGCATTTCACTGTGAGGTCTACTACACCTGTTGTATTCAGCATTTCACTGTGAGGTCTACACCTGATGTATTCAGCATTTCACTGTGAGGTCTACTACACCTGTTGTATTCAGCATTTCACTGTAAGGTCTACTACACCTGTTGTATTCAGCGTTTCACTGTGAGGTCTACTACACCTGTTGTATTCAGCATTTCACTGTGAGGTCTACTACACCTGTTGTATTCAGCATTTCACTGTAAGGTCTACTACACCTGTTGTATTCAGCATTTCACTGTGAGGTCTACACCTGTTGTATTCAGCATTTCACTGTGAGGTCTACTACACCTGTTGTATTCAGCATTTCACTGTGAGGTCTACTACACCTGTTGTATTCAGCATTTCACTGTGAGGTCTACACCTGTTGTATTCAGCATTTCACTGTGAGGTCTACTACACCTGTTGTATTCAGCATTTCACTGTGAGGTCTACTACACCTGTTGTATTCAGCATTTCACTGTGAGGTCTACTACACCTGTTGTATTCAGCATTTCACTGTGAGGTCTACTACACCTGTTGTATTCAGCATTTCACTGTGAGGTCTACTACACCTGTTGTATTCAGCATTTCACTGTAAGGTCTACTACACCTGTTGTATTCAGCATTTCACTGTAAGGTCTACTACACCTGTTGTATTCAGCATTTCACTGTGAGGTCTACTACACCTGTTGTATTCAGCATTTCACTGTGAGGTCTACTACACCTGTTGTATTCAGCATTTTACTGTAAGGTCTACTACACCTGTTGTATTCAGCATTTCACTGTGAGGTCGTCTTACACCTGTTGTATTCAGCATTTCACTGTAAGGTTTACTACACCTGTTGTATTCAGCATTTCACTGTAAGGTCTACTACACCTGTTGTATTCAGCATTTCACTGTGAGGTCTACTACACCTGTTGTATTCAGCATTTCACTGTGAGGTCTACTACACCTGTTGTATTCAGCATTTCACTGTGAGGTCTACTACACCTGTTGTATTCAGCATTTCACGGTAAGGTCTACTACACCTGTTGTATTCAGCATTTCACTGTAAGGTCTACTACACCTGTTGTATTCAGCATTTCACTGTGAGGTCTACTACACCTGTTGTATTCCAGCATTTCACTGTAAGGTCTACTACACCTGTTGTATTCAGCATTTCACTGTGAGGTCTACACCTGTTGTATTCAGCATTTCACTGTGAGGTCTACTACACCTGTTGTATTCAGCATTTCACTGTACGGTCTACTACACCTGTTGTACTCAGCATTTCACTGTGAGGTCTACTACACCTGTTGTATTCAGCGTTTCACTGTGAGGTCTACTACACCTGTTGTATTCAGCATTTCACTGTGTGGTCTACTACACCTGTTGTATTCAGCGTTTCACTGTGAGGTCTACTACACCTGTTGTATTCAGCGTTTCACTGTGAGGTCTCTACACCTGTTGTATTCAGCATTTCACTGTGAGGTCTACTACACCTGTTGTATTCAGCGTTTCACTGTGAGGTCTACTACACCTGTTGTATTCAGCATTTCACTGTGAGGTCTACTACACCTGTTGTATTCAGCGTTTCACTGTGAGGTCTACTACACCTGTTGTATTCAGCATTTCACTGTAAGGTCTACTACACCTGTTGTATTCAGCATTTCACTGTGAGATCTACACCTGTTGTATTCAGCATTTCACTGTGAGGTCTACTACACCTGTTGTATTCAGCGTTTCACTGTGAGGTCTACTACACCTGTTGTATTCAGCGTTTCACTGTGAGGTCTACTACACCTGTTGTATTCAGCATTTCACTGTGAGGTCTACTCCACCTGTTGTATTCAGCATTTCACTGTGAGGTCTACTACACCTGTTGTATTCAGCATTTCACTGTGAGGTCTACTACACCTGTTGTATTCAGCATTTCACTGTGAGGTCTACTACACCTGTTGTATTCAGCATTTCACTGTGAGGTCTACTACACCTGTTGTATTCAGCATTTCACTGTAAGGTCTACTACACCTGTTGTATTCAGCATTTCACTGTGAGGTCTACTACACCTGTTGTATTCAGCATTTCACTGTGAGGTCTACTACACCTGTTGTATTCAGCATTTCACTGTGAGGTCTACTACACCTGTTGTATTCAGCATTTCACTGTGAGGTCTACTACACCTGTTGTATTCAGCGTTTCACTGTGAGGTCTACTACACCTGTTGTATTCAGCGTTTCACTGTGAGGTCTACTACACCTGTTGTATTCAGCGTTTTCACTGTGAGGTCTACTACACCTGTTGTATTCAGCGTTTCACTGTGAGGTCTACTACACCTGTTGTATTCAGCGTTTCACTGTGAGGTCTACTACACCTGTTGTATTCAGCGTTTCACTGTGAGGTCTACTACACCTGTTGTATTCAGCGTTTCACTGTGAGGTCTACTACACCTGTTGTATTCAGCGTTTCACTGTGAGGTCTACTACACCTGTTGTATTCAGCATTTCACTGTGAGGTCTACTACACCTGTTGTATTCAGCATTTCACTGTGAGGTCTACTACACCTGTTGTATTCAGCATTTCACTGTGAGGTCTACTACACCTGTTGTATTCAGCATTTCACTGTGAGGTCTACTACACCTGTTGTATTCAGCATTTCACTGTGAGGTCTACTACACCTGTTGTATTCAGCATTTCACTGTGAGGTCTACTACACCTGTTGTATTCAGCGTTTCACTGTGAGGTCTCTACACCTGTTGTATTCAGCATTTCACTGTGAGGTCTACTACACCTGTTGTATTCAGCATTTCACTGTGAGGTCTGCTACACCTGTTGTATTCAGCATTTCACTGTGAGGTCTACTACACCT
>NW_025547645.1:0-107500 GCF_905237065.1 Salmo salar
GGGCCTGCACACCTGGAGCAGAATGCGCACCCTCTCACTCAACAGGAAGAGGCCCAACAAAAACAAAGAGACACACAAGAATTGAAGAAGAAGGTTTCAATTGCTATGGTGGATTGATGGAAGCCCTAAAAGCAATGGAAACAGAAATAGGGAAAAAGGAAACATTGAAACACAAAAGAAGGAAGAAAAGAAAAGGACCAGAAGAAAGAGCAACCAAGGAAGCCCTTTTAAACACCAGAGGAATCCCAAATAGGGAACAGTCTTGGTGAAGAATCTGAAGAAGAGGAAGAAAGTGGTAGACTTGGTATAAATCAACTAGAAAGAAGAAGTAAACTATTAACACAACAGATACAAGAGGAGTATGAACGAGCACAGGAAGAATATGTACAAGAGCAAGAAAGACAAGATGAGGCGATAGCTCGCAACCTACAGGAGAGCCTGAGATATGAGCCCACAGAAACAGATCGCAGAGTACTCAGAGAAGGGGCAAAGAAGAAAGCAGGACACTATAGTCCCGAATAAACAAAGTCCAATCCTGATTAAAGGAAATCAAGGACACTACATACCATGGGCTACGCAGGACCTGGAAGGGTTGGTTGCCCGGTTGCCGGACCTCCATGAGGGAGCTGGAAAGTGGATCAGGACCTTTGAAGAATTTACAATGGGGAAATTGCTGGCGGTAGGCGACATAAGGGCATTGTTGGCAAGGGTAACGAACGTGCAGAGAATGGGAGAAATCATGCAGGAGGGAGGAATCAACGGCACAGAGTGGGAAGTGTCAAGGGATGGACTGATGTTTGACAGGTATAGGCCTGCCGTCTGGAGGGCCCTAAGGGCAGCATACCCAACAAAAGTGGACCCCAAGGCACTAAGGGGAGAGGCCATTGGAGATACAGAAAACCCGGCTGCATACCTGCATGGACAATTGAAAAGATGGAGAATGGAAACAGAGCAGGACCCGGAGGAAAATGAACTGATGACAACAATATTCCGGACCTCAGTGGTGGAAGCTATGCCCCAGCCAGTAAGGAACCAACTGGAGGACGTAGTGGGACTTACTTCAAAACCTTACAAAGAATTTCTGTGACTATGTAATTCACGCTGTGGAGAAACATAGAAAGGAAGAGCAGAAACAAGCTGAACAAGGAAAGGAATTCCAGAGAAGGTTGGCCCAGTTGCAGCTGGAAGAACTGACCAAGGGAAAGAAGAAAGTCCAGGCCTCAGTAACCACCCCTGTGCCCGAGATTGGAACAATGGCTGCTGTTTCCCCAGGAGGGCCGCAACCGTTAACCCCCGGCCGGACCCAAGTGCCTGCCCCATTGCCAGTAGCAAATGTGTATGCACAGCCCCCCGAATTGGAATGGTGGGAATATACAACAGAAAAACATACAGGTGGATCAAGGGAGAGGGCCCAGGACCCCCGCGGGGGCCGCCTGGTGTGTGTTGGGGTTGCTACCAACCAGGACACACCAGACGTGAATGTCCCGCAAACCCGTGGCAGGATCGGACTGGGGATAACACCTACAATAGGCGTCCACCAACAAACAACAGCTCCGGTGGCTGGCGGCCACCTGCTGGTGGAAACCAGAATGGCTGGGGCCCTACTGGGGGATGGCAGGGCAGCCAAAACCCACCCCCGGGCCCTGTGAACCCATGGTCAGGAACCAATCAGACGTACTAGGGGTGCCCAGAGAATCCTAAAGGGGAGGGTCAGTTCCCAATTCTAACCACAAGAGCTGACCAAGAACCTGTGTTGCAGGTTCAAATAGAGAATAAAGACATACCCATGATGATAGATACTGGAGCCACTTACACATGTGTGAGTTCAAATTATGCCTCTCATCTCCCCATGTCTGGTAAATATGCCAAAACAATAGGATTCTCGGGAAATACGCAGCTAATTCCAATGACCGCTCCAGTTCATCTTACTGCCAATGGTAAATCAGCCACAATCCCAATACTGGTATCAGATCAAACACCAGTTAATCTTTTAGGAAGAGATGCCCTATGCAAAATGGGTATACAAATTAAATGTTCCCCCGACGGGGTGATAATAGAAAAAATAGGACTACAATTACCAGTGGTAAGCACAGGAGTCATGGCCAACGTATATTGGTTAGGAGGAATTGAGACAGATGTAGACAGAACAGCGAGGAGATGGGGTAAATTTATTCAGGCCCAAATACCTAAAGCCGTTAGAGCAAAAGCTGAATATCACTGCACAATGCAATTTGACCCACATCAGGACCCATTATTAGAACAGCTCTGGGTTATGGGGGCAAATGGTAGGAAAGCACCAATTATGTCCCAATATATAATCATTGGAGAACAGGGAGCAGCCATGGATGTGATGGACGAAGATGGATCTGAATTTGTACAAAAAATGGTTCAATGTTTCTGACTCTATCCCTCACATCACATTGCTGGTGAATCAAGGTTTCACATCAAAAGATCTAGGACCCATGATGAGGAAAGCTAAAAAGACAATATGGGACAAAACAGACAATCCATTGATCTTCCATTCCGAAGATAAAGCATTTATCAAGATAGTAACCACTACAATGATGATTGGCGATTCTAGGGAGATAGAGGTCAGTGCAGGCCAACAAGTAGTGTTAGGTGAAGGGATAGGGCTACTTAGTGAGCTTAGAGAAGAAATGGAAAAAACCATACCATCAGAAGTATGGTCACAACATGACACCGACGTGGGGCTTGTCAAATCAGCAAGTCCGATCAACATAAAAGTAAAACCAGACGCCAAACTCCCCTGGAAAGCCCAGTATCCTATGAAGCCTGAAGCTGAAGAAGGAATAAATTCAACAATTGAAGGATTGATCAAGACAGGAGTATTGATTGAGATGCCAAGTGTTTGCAATACACCTTTGCTACCTGTGCTTAAAGCCGATGGTAAAAAAATGGAGATTGGTACATGACTTAAGGGCTATTAATGATATAGCACAAGATTGTCCAGCGGAAGTTCCCAATCCTCACACGCTGTTGACTAACGTTCCCCCAGATGCCAAATACTTCACCGTGATTGATCTATGTGGAGCATTTTTTAGTGTCCCCCTGGCGGAGGAATGTAGGTACTTGTTTGCATTTAGGTACAGAGGAAAAACTCTGTCTTACTCTCGTCTCCCCCAAGGATTTAAAAATAGCCCGCACTTGTTCAATCAAATATTGAGAGCAGATCTAGAAGAATTAATGCTTGACGGCACTCTGATCCAATATGTAGATGACCTGTTAATCTGTGCCTCCACAGTAGAACAGTGCCACTCAGACTCACTAAAAGTACTGCAGCGGTTAGCAGACGGAGGACACAAGGTCTCTAAAACAAAATGACAGTACTGTCAACCCCAGGTAGTACTTAGGCAGAACAATAGCCAATGGAACCAAAGCCATAGCTCCAGGACAGCTAGAGGGTATTAGCAAAGCACCATTACCACAAACGGTAGCGCAAATGATGACCTTTTTAGGAATGACAGGACTTAACCTGACTGGACAAAGGAGTATGTAGTCAAGACAGCTCCTCTGAGAGAAATAATGAAGGAAGCAGGACAGCTTAATCTAAGAGCACCGCTGGAGTGGAACGCGGATGCTGTAGTTGCGTTTGAAACACTTAAAAAAGAGATGCAGACAGCACCGGCCCTAGCGGCCCCCGACTACACTAAACCATTTTTGTTATACGTAGCAAATAGGTGTGACAACTATGCGGCTGCTATTCTCATGCAGGAAACATGTAGTGGTAGGAAGAAACAGCCTATTGCGTGCTACAGTACTAAATTAGATCCAGTAGCCCAAGGCTACCCACCCTGTTATCAGGGATTGGCAGCCTTGCATTAAAGATTTGCCTATTCACAGGGCTTCACGATGGCTAGGGGGCAGTATTTTCACGTCTGGATAAAAAACGTACCCGATTTAATCTGGTTACTACTCCTGCCCAGTAACTAGAATATGCATATAATTATTGGCTTTGGATAGAAAACACTCCAAAGTTTCTAAAACTGTTTGAATGATGTCTATGAGAATAACAGAACTCAAATGGCAGGTCAAAACCTGAGAGATTCCTTTACAGGAAGTGGCCTGTCTGACCATTTCTTGAACTTCTTTGCCATCTCTATCTTTTACAAAGGATCTTTGCTCTAACGTGACACTTCCTACGTCTTCCATGGGCGCTCAGAGCCGGGAAAAACAGAATGTCGTCATCCCAGCCCCAGGCTGAAACACATTATCGCCTTTCTCAAGTGGCCGATCAAGGGACTGTGGGCTTAGGCGCGTGCCCTGGCCGCCCCGTCTTTGTGATTTTTCCTCTGTTTGCCGAAAAGGAGATTCCCGGTCGGAATATTATCGCTTTTTTACGAGATAAATTGCATAAAAATTCATTTTAAACAGCGGTTGACATGCTTCGAAGTACGGTAATGGAATATTTAGACATTTTTTGTCACGAATTGCGCCATGCGCACGACCCTGATTTACCATTTCGGATAGTGTCTGGGACGCTACGAACAAAACGCCGCTATTCGGATATAACGATGGATTATTTTGGACCAAACCAACATTTGTTATTGAAGTAGCAGTCCTGGGAGTGCATTCTGACGAAGACAACAAAAGGTAATCAAACTTTTATAATAGTAAATCTGATTTTGGTGAAGGCTAAACTTGCCGGGTGTCTAAATAGCTAGCCCGTGATGGCTGGGCTATGTACTTAGAATATTGCAAAATGTGCTTTCACCAAAAAGCTATTTTAAAATCGGACATATCGAGTGCATAGAGTTCTGTATCTATAATTCTTAAAATAATTGTTATGCTTTTTGTGAACGTTTATCGTGAGTAATTTAGTAAATTGTTAGCAAATTCCCCGGAAGTTTGCGGGGGGGTATGCTAGTTCTGAACATCACATGCTAATGTAAAAAGCTGTTTTTTGATATAAATATGAACTTGATTGAACAAAACATGCATGTATTGTATAACATAATGTCCTAGGTGTGTCATCTGATGAAGATCATTAAAGGTTAGTGCTGCATTTAGCTGTGGTTTTGTTTTTTGTGACATTATATGCTAGCTTGAAAAATGGGTGTCTGATTATTTCTGGCTTGGTACTCTGCTGACATAATCTAATGTTTTGCTTTCGCTGTAAAGCCTTTTTGAAATCGGACAGTGTGGTTAGATAAAGGAGAGTCTTGTCTTTAAAATGCTGTGAAATAGTCATATGTTTGAAAAATTGAAGTTTTTGTATTTTTGAGGAATTTGTAATTCGCGCCACGCTTATCATTGGATATTGGAGCAGGTGTTCCGCTAGCGGAACGTCTAGATGTAAGAGGTTAACTGGGTAGATGCTTTGCCGCTTGCACTAATGAGCAGTCGCATGGAAACTAACAGAAACACGCACTTGTCACCGCATGAAATGCTTACGGGTCGACCCATGCCTGTGCCATCACTAGGGGGACTGTACAAAGGTCCCTCTTTAGACATACTAGAAACAGAACTAAAATCATATGTAAAGCACCTAACCAAGATACATGAAGTTATATATTCACAGGAGAAAAAGAAGGAACCGGAGTAGAGACCAGAGGGGCCACGCCAGGTGATACCAGGGGATCTGGTCTACATTCGGGTGTTCCGGAGAAAGTGGGATCAACCAAGGAGAGAAGGAGGTGGCCGAAGCAACATCAACAGCCGTCCAGGTGAAAGGAAGCAAGACGTGGTATCATCTCAACCACTGCACCAGAGTCCCAACAGAAAGGAAGAAACAACCGGATAGAAAAGAGGATGCTGATACACCAAACGGGGCGCGACAGGAGAAGAAGCAGCGGAAGAAATTGTGGCTCCAAAAGGAAGCCAGGAAGCTAACAGGCCAAGTGGAAGCCAAGAAACAACTGATACACCACCAACTGCTCTCAGAAGAAGTAAACGAAGAAACAGGGCGGGAGAAGAAACCTGCCAACCAACAATATTCAAACCTGTGGGACCAGAGACTCCAAGGGGGGGGAAACGATATGCCTGATACTCCTGGTGATATGCCTGCTGTGGCAGATATCTATGGCGAAAGCCCAATACAATGGGACCCAGAAGTACACCCCAGAGAATGGGAACAATTATTCCCTGGAATTAATGACTACCCAGATGGGGAGGGGAGGAGGGAGATCCACAAGCTAAAGAAGGAAATACCCCTACAGGAGCCACTGAAGAAGGAAATATCCCAACAGAAGCTACTGAAGGAGAGACTACTCAAACAGCAGGAGGAGAAACTTCCCAATGGAGAAAAGAGGGAGACGTTCCAAGGGCCGAAGGGCAAGGGACTTTTCCCACAATTGACTTCTCGACACTCACCCGGTCCCCTTGATGAACAATTGAATAGGAAAAAAAGAGAGGAACCTGCCGAACAACCGGGTAGGACAAACAAGGTTAGCATTCCAGTCCCACCTCAGATCATAACGGAAACAGGAGAACAAAGATCGGTCACGATATACAGGGTAAAACCCCTACCTGATGTCGCGTACTGTGGATGGACTCATCATCAGACGAAGGGAGAAGTGATTTGGGATCCGAAAGGATGTGACTTAACAATAACCAAAGGAGAAAATGAATGGGTGCTCAGCATAAATAACATTGAACCCGTTGAAGGAGAAGAATTTATAGTTGAACTGGCACGTACAGGACTGACTGAAGGGAGCAGTTCAACCACCATGAAAATCGAATTCACACCGGCACCCAATCTAGAGGTGCTTACAACGACTAGAACCACGACGACTGTGACAGCTGCTGTACACACCACAGTGGTCACCACCAGAGTACCAACTACTACTCTGGGTGAAAAATCCACTATACCTACAACAAAACCAAAAGCATCAGAAACAGCAGGGTTCTTTACTGACATTTGGAACTTGTTGACAAAACCCAACAGTCCACCTCAAGAGAACGACGCGGATGAAACAGCAAGTATGTTAGAACCAGAACCGCTCAAGGACAAAACATTGGAAGAAGCGGTAAAGAATGATTGGTATAAATGGGCTAGGTATACGGAGGACAGACATTGAATGGACGATTGTATCTTGTGCAGCAAATCACCCTTGTCTGAAGTGTTAATAGTACCTGAACCTGCATCATTTGACAGTTGTGCTAATTGGAAAAATGCTAATTGTAAACCGGGAAAGTACCATATTCCTTTGTGACATTGAATGCAGAATGGCCTTGGGTAGTACTAGGGGTAAAACTATGTTAAATGAGACTGTACTGGCTAATAAGGAATGTGCTGCATACAACATTAAAACTGATTTAACTAGACCTCAGATAGAAAAAAGTACTGTGGTTAAGGGAAAATATGAATGTTTCTATAACTATGGTATTGGTGGGATTAACGTAGGAAACACAACTGTTAAATGTGACACTATCTGGGTGTTAGAGATTGCGGGGATTCGCAAATTTGATGAGAAAGGATTAACTACCAATAGGAGGGGTTCGTGTGGCCACATCACTCAGGTTGCACCGTCTCTTACTATGTTAAAAACCCAAGATAGAGGTATTGCTGATAGCTTTTGGATGTGTGGGAAAAACAAACTTCTGAATGTTCTTCCTGAAGAATGGACTGGATTATGTGCTTTAGTCAGAGCAGTCCAACAGGTTACCGTCATCAAAACACCACAGGAGGAGCATGTTAACACTAGAACTAGGAGGGAGTATGAATCAGATCCTAGAGTGTACCTTGATTCAATTGGACAACCCAGAGGTGTGCCCAACGAGTTTAAGGCCAGAGATGAGATTAAATCTGGATTTGAATCTATATTTTTGTGGGTAACACCCAATAAGAATTTAGAGTGGATTAATTATATATACTATAACCAACAAAGATGTATTAATTATACTGACTCTGCCTTGACAGCCTTAGGAGAACAGGTAAAGGCCACAAGCCAGATGACATGGCAGAATAGGGAAGCTCTCAACTGGCTTTTGGCAGAGAAAGGGGGGAGTTTGTGTAATGTATGGAGATGCTTGTTGTACTTTTATTCCCAACAACACTGCACCTAATGGAACATTTTCCCTAGCTATGAATAAACTTAAAGGGTTAAGAGCAGAAGTAAAGGCGAATGCGGGGTTTGATTCTCATGTCTGGGATTGGTTGGACCTGGCTTTGGGAAAATGGGGTGCTATGTTTACTAGGCTGGCCATTATGATGGGTGGAGGTCTAGTAGCATTGGGCATTGTATTTTGCTGTGTGGTGCCTTTGGTTAAATCACTTGTGGTCAAAACCACTGTTAAAAACAGATGGCAGTACATGGAGCAGACCCTAGACATAAGAGGGGGTCAAGAAAGAAGTTTAAGGAACATATACTGGATCCACCTCTCATAATCAATCCTGTCCCTGGTAACCCTGGACATTATACGGACAAGTATGGAAAACCTTGCAATGCTGTTGGAGGACCCCTTGATTGCCCTTTTGGTAATCCTAACTGTCGTCATGGGGTAATTCTTGGGGGAGGTTATGAGTGCCATGATTGGCGTCCTGGTGGGTTTCCTGTGTATGCCAAAGACCCTGATTCGGATGAGATAGTGCTTGTCCATGTACACAAAAAATGTCTGCAACCCAGGCGTTGCAAGTGGTGCTCCCAAGAGGACAATGATGGACATTACCATCATCCTGAACCCTTATTCTGTGCAATGTGTCAAAGAGAGGATTGCCCTATATGTGGAAATAAGGAATGTGCCCCTATGATGTAAATTCTGGTATGACTTTGAACAAACCTTAAGTGTATGTCGTATTTTATGTTTGTTTTATGGTTTTCATACATATATAAATGTATGCATTTTCTTTTAAATTTAAGCTAGTTTTGCCTTCCTAAAATGAGGATCATTTATTACACGCTAGGTAACAGAAGGTATTCCGGTTACAAGTGTCTACGGACCATGCCCTTAATCTTCTAGCAGTAATGAGTGATGTATGCTTAATTTCTGTTAGAAAGGGGTCCGCGAGGAAGAATCGGTGTCTCAATTTGGAATGTTGTCTGTAACTTTTATTTTTGCTCACTCAGGCCTTGTTCAGATTCATAGTAAGAATATTAACTTTAATTAGGTCTATTATGTTTATTATTCTTTTAAATTCTTGTTATATTCTATACTCTACATAACTGAGATAACCTCAGGCAAGGCTATGTACTACGTGCTCATGCTTCTTCATAGTATACTAATTTGTTATGTGTATCCTCATTTACTATTTTAAGCCTGACTGGATCTTTTACTCCTACCCATGTTATTGGATTGGAGATGTTTGGTCCAGTATATGATTATGTTTTATCTGTTCACATTTCGTTCAACACACTTACTATTCTATGTATCTATTATTTTGCTTCCATCCTTATTGTCTCTAGTTTAATCAGGTTTGATGTGGGACTAATTAGTCCCAGAGGAGGGATTTATGTGGGGAGACTGCTGAGGGAAAGAAATATAAATACATTAGCTAGCGAAAGAGGAGACTGGCAGCTGGCCCTGAGTGGAGATAACAGGTGGCCATACATCCCCAAGTAGGAACCACGCAACGGCCAGGCAAGCTGAATGTATGGCCATGACTAAATATATGCCAAGCGTAAGCATGCAAAGCATGCCTTATTTTCATATCCATATGAGGAGAATCTAGCCACCAAAATGTTAGAGCTAAAAGCAGATGAGGGCGTTATCCAGCCACTACTATGTTAGAGCTAAAAGCAGATGAGGGCGTTATCCATTGGGTTGAAAGAAAATGGTGGCAGAACGCATGGTTTTACTTCATTTACATAAAGGGTGGACCTATGTATTGTATGTGCATAAAAGCAGAGCCGGGGCCTAAGGAAGGGAGTCGTTGTTCCGCGGACCGGCTCGGCTTTACTACTCTGTATTAAAGACTATATTAAATTTACAAGTTCTTGTAAGAAGTGTTATTCTTAAGACAATTTTCCACCACACTAGCAGGCTGGTTAAGTTAGCATTAGCCTAGCTAACATCTCCGACCATGCGTTCACTGAGCTACTCTCCTGCTAAAGAAGAGGACATCACAGTAAAACAAGAAGTAGAGGGTGAGGCCGTTACTGTGAAAGAAGAAAAAGACGCGTTCAGAGTGAAAGAGGAGGAGGATGTCACAGTAAAAGAAGAGGAGGATGCAGTTTATGGAGTGAAAGAGGAAGAGGGGGAGATGACTGTTACATCGATAAGGAGGAGGAAACTGGACATCTGGGCCCGGTTTCCCAAACGCAACTTAAGGCATCCAATGGTTCTAACGGTGAACTTAGCCATAAGATGGTTTTGAGAAACCGTTCCCCGATTAACACTAGTAAGTACTGTCTTAACAGAGGCACAAACTCTGCAGTTGTTGAACTGATGTTTGGTGTTAAAGGGGAAATATAAAATTTCTACATCCATATTTGGACTTTTAAATGATTTATATATAGCCATTGATTCTTGAAGAATATAACACATGCCTCATGAGCTTAGTTTACCCCATCAGATCCCCAAATAAGCTTTTTTTACTCCAACATCTAGAAACAATGTAAATCAACACTGTACAGCCTCAACATGGTTAAAACTGTAATGTTGATATCATGGATGGTCAGTCATTGCATCCATAGGTCTGTCTATGCATTTGAAAGTAGTTACATTTCTCCAAACCCATCATCTTATTACCAAAACAGTGTTTGAACCGCAGATTGGTTGAGTGATTGCTGTGAGTTTTTTTAAACAGCAACAAAATGGCTGCCTAGAGACTTGGTTTGGTAAACAGCTGAGGGATGGGGGAAGGAGAAATGTAATCACTCTCAAATTGAAAGAGAAAGCTATTGTAGCAACCTTCAGGCTATCCCCTGAATTCACTACACTATGAATACAAAGACTGGCTGTCCATGATGTCATAATGATAGTTTAACCAGGTTTCTAGGCTAAATAGTATATTCTAGAATTCATCCATGATGTCATAATGATAGTTTAACCAGGTTTCTAGGCTTTATAGTATATTCTAGAATTCATCCATGATGTCATAATGATAGTTTAACCAGGTTTCTAGACTATATAGTATATTCTAGAATTACCAGTGTAGATTTCCTGTGGGGGTCAAATTATTACAGCTGTTGATAAGTCATTGTATAATATTCAGACAATTTTTTCATGCCATTACATAAAAGGCGAAACATTCCTAGATTCAATAACATTCATGAATTGGTTTGAAACCTTTGTTTTAAACCCTTCTCAAAGTTGGTGCCTTGACGGATTTGTGAAAGACGGTTTGTCAAAAAACACTTATTTAAATGTTACCTTTATTTAACCTGTCTGGGCAACGTGGGACATTTGCGTCCCACCCTAGTCAACAGCCAGTGGAATCATGTCGCGCAAAATACAAATACCTCATAAATGCTATCACTTCAATTTCTCAAATATATGACTATTTTACACCATTTTATAGATACACCTCTCCTGAATCGAACCACGTTGTCCGATTTCAAAAAGGCTTTACAGCAAAAGCAAAACAGATTATGTTAGGAGAGTACCCTGCCAAAAATAATCACACTGCCATTTTCAAAGCAACTAGCATGCATCACAAATACCCCAAAACACAGCTAAATGCAGCGCTAACCTTTGACAATCTTCATCAGATGACACTCCTAGGACATCATGTTACACAATATATGCATTTTTTGTTCGATAAAGTTCATATTTATATATAAAAACAGCATTTTACATCGGCGCGTGACGTTCAGAAAATATTTTCCCTCAAATGCTTCCGGTGAATCAAATATAATATTGTCATTCAAAGAATTATAGATTAACATCTCGTGAATGCAACCGCATTGCCAGATTTAAAAGTAACTTTACTGGGAAATCACACTTTGCAATAAACGAGGTGCTATGCTCAGAAAAATAGGCTAGGCGATACAGGTTAGCGCCATCTTGGAACCATCTAAAATCAAATATACTATTGTAAATATTCACTTACCTTTGATTATCTTCATCAGAAGGCACTTCCAGGAATCCCAGGTCCACAACAAATGTAGTTTTGTTCGAAAAAGTTGTTAATTTATGTCCCAATAGCTCCTTCTTGTTAGCGCGTTCCGAAGGCTACTCATAATTTACGAAGCGCGCGCGGGACTTGTCCTCACGAATGTGCAAAAAAAATGTATTTACGTTCGTTCAAACATGTCAAACGTTGTATAACATAAATCTTTAGGGCCTTTTTCAATCAGAACTTCAAAAATATTCAAGGCGGACGATTGCATTGTCTTACTAAACGTTTCGGAGCGAGAGAGTACCCACGGGCACGCGCATCATAGTAGTAATGGCCCTCCCTCTATGACAAAATTTCCAGGCCTCTCGTTCGGTCAGTTTTTACCGGAGAAGACTCAAACCACTTTGTAAAGACTGTTGACATCTAGTGGAAGCCTTAGGAAGTGCTAAATGAATCCTAACTCACGGTGTGTTTCATAGGCAAAGGGTTGAAAGTGATTCCACAAATCAGATTTCCACTTCCTGTTAGGGTTTGTCTCAGGGTTTTGACTGCCATATGAGTTCTGTTATACTCACAGACACCATTCAAACAGTTTTAGAAACTTCTGTGTTTTCTATCCAAATCTACTAATTATCTGCATATTCTTGTTTGTGGGTAAGAGTAGTAACCAGTTTAAATCGGGTACGTTTTTTATCCGGCCGTGAAAATACTGCCCCCTATCCCCAACAAGTTAACTGGGCAAGTCAGTTAAGAACAAATTCTTATTTCCAATGATGGCCTACCCGGACAACGCTGGGCCAATTGTGCACCACCCTATGGGACTCCCAATCACGGCCGGTTGTGATACAGCCTGTAGTGACGCCTCAAGCACTGAGATGCAGTGTCTTAGACCGCTGTGCCACTCGGGAGCCCCAAAATCATGTTCTAGTGCTGTCCCCAACTAAAATACATCTTGGTCAACCAAGAGTCATCTGTTCTTTCTACAAATCGCCCCATGTGTTTTTATAAAATCAACTATATGTACGTAACTTGTCTGATGCTGTAAGCATGCTGTTTGATTAAATAATTACAGATACACAAGTTACTCGAGGGAGCCAGTCACCAATTTAACCAAGAAAAACTCTTCCCTCCTCCTCCCCCGCTGCTGCTGGACTTCGTAAATTCTGCCGTTTTGCTCCTGAAGTTTTTTTCAGTAATTGACTACACCAGAGGTCGTAAAACTTTTCCATTTAGAGTGACAATGTATCTTACCATTTCTACCGATTTGCGTGCCAGTTAGGATTTTCATATGCATATTTTACTGGAACAGTTTAATTTAATTCATAATAGTATCTCAAAATCATTGTCTGTGATTAATCTACATTCTATCTAAATCTAAATGAAAATTATACAAATCTAAAAGTAACTTTTATTGCCATTGCCAACTATGTAAAAATAAACTTGAAACATTGTATCAACTATCAACTGGGTCCTCCGAAACTTGTGATAGCAAGCTTGCAACATTGTATAAAATATTCTCGGCCCTCAGTTTCCCGGCGCCAGTGAGTTCAGGACAGACACAGCTGTCGGCTATTTGTGCAAAGGAAAAGAAGTAATCAGGTATTTTATGACATTTCCACTGGATCAGAGCATAACATTTTTCCCTTTCATGCCGAGTGGAAATATTTTACGAAAATACTTAGAGGAACTATTGTCGTACGCAATTGATTTTGATTAGACTTTGTTTACTTGCTGTTTGAGGTGAAGGAAAAATTACTTTGAGAAGCTCCACAAGTCATTAGTGGTTGTGCATTAAGACAATCAGAAATACTATCAGACATTCCCAAATTGACACATTTATAGACCTACATTTGCACACAGGCCAGGTAGACTAGTCCTACTTCTATATGCGTAATTAGGTGTGCGTCCTTACTCAACATTGACAGGAGTGTTTCAAGCAAAGACAATTAATAAATTGCGAGGTCGGGTCTGGGTGGTCTGCCAGGGGCCGTTTCATTTAGTGTCCGTTTGGGTCGGCATGGGAATTGATTGTCTATAGTATGTTGTACCGAAGTTGACCGAATGAAAGGGAACAGTAGTTATAGTCATAACGTTACGCTTGTCATATGATGAACTTCAACTTAAATACTGGATCTTGCTGTCGGACAGTTTTTTTAAATTCTGAAATGCACTCGAATTACGTATCATTTAGTGGCTCCTTATGTTATGCTGGGAAAACAGTTTTCGTGGGCACAGAAATACTGAATAATTTCAGAGTTTGCTAAATCCAATGGTTTTTAACTGAGATTCATCTTGTAATCCAATGGCGTGTTGTAAATGTTATGTTTTTTTCGTCTTTTTTAAAATATATTGCAATATATTTCAATCTTTTTTCCATTTTTAAATTAAATACACCTTCCGGCAACCCGCCTCACCCATTATAATACGGATCTGCTATTTTTTAGGCCTTATAGCTAGAACCTCCATCAGCAGCTAACCAGCTAATTAGCTGGCAGCTATTTAGTCATTGTTAACCACTGCTAGATGTCTTTACCTTTTTAGCTCAGATACCAGCCGCTTTTAGCCTGGATAATACCTGCCAGTCTGCACAGCGCGATATCAACCCTGAGCATATCGAACTGTTTTTCTCCACTACATCACCGTATTCCTGCCGTAAGCTCTGGACCATTACACCGGATAATCGCAGCTAGCTAGCTGCTACCGAGTGACCTAGCCTCAAGCTAGCCTTGAGCCAGGCCCATCTCCCGGCCTGCTCAGTGGACCCTAGGATCACTCAGCTACACAGCTGACGCCTCCCGGACTCTTCACTAAGACGACTAGAAGCCACTACATCACCGGATTCCTGCCGTAAGCTCTGGACCTTTGCACCGGAGTGGCTATAGTGGCTAACGCCCTTGTCCCGAAGCTAGCACCAGTTAGCCTCGAGCCGGGTGTATCTCCCGGCTAGCAAACAAAATTACTCCAGCTACAATACCTCTTTTGCCAATTGGCCTGGACCCTTTGTCGACACGGAGCCCCAACGATCCATCACGACTGGTCTGTCGACGCATTTCCGTCTGATGTGCCTTCAACTGGCCTTTGCCAGATGTCGGTGATGCCCTTGTCCCGAAGCTAGCACCAGTTAGCCTCGAGCCAGGCGCATCTCCCGGCTAGCGTAGTAATGACTACCTAACGGCTTCCCTGGTTCATATATTCCTGTTCACTGGACCCTATGATCACTTGGCTACATAGCTGATGCCTGCTGGACTGTTCATTAATCACGGTACTCTGTTTTGTTTATCTGTTGGCCCCAGCCTCGAACTCAGGCCCTGTGTGTAGTTAACTGACCCTCTGCCCATTCATCACCACTTTACCTGTTGTTGTTGTCTTACCCGTTGTTGTCTTAGCTAGCTCTCCCAATCAACACCTGTGATTGCTTTTTGCCTCGCTTTATGTCTCTCTAATGTCAATATGCCTTGTATACTGTTGTTTAGGGTAGTTATCATTGTTTTATTTTACTGCGGAGCCCCTAGTCCCACTGAACATGCCTCAGAGAACTCTTTTGTCCCACCTCCCACACATGCGGTGACCTCACCTAGCATAACTGGTGCCTCCAGAGATGCAACCTCTCTTATCGTCACTCAACGCCTAGGTTTACCTCCACTGTACCCGCACCCTACCATACCCCTGTCTGTACATTAGGCCTTGAATCTATACTACCCAGCATTCTGCTCCTTTTATTTTCTGTTCACAACGCACTAGATGAGCAGTTCTGATAGCCTTTAGCCGTACCCTCATCCTACTCCTCTGTTCCTCGGGTGATGTAGAGGTTAACCCAGGCCCTGTGTGTCCCCAGGCGCTCTCATTTGTTGACTTCTGTAACCGTAAAAGCCTTGGTTTCATGCATGTTAACATCAGAAGCCTCCTCCCTAAGTTTGTTTGACTCACTGCTTTAGCACACTCCGCCAACCTTGATGTCCTTGCCGTGTCTGAATCCTGCCTTTGGAAGGCCACCAAAATTCTGAAATTTCCATCCCCAACTACAACATTTTCCGTCAAGATAGAACTGCCAAAGGGGGAGGAGTTGCAATCTACTGCAGAGATGGCTTGCAAAGTTCTGTCATACTTTCCAGGTCTATGCCCAAACAGTTCGAGCTTCTAATTTTAAAAATGAATCTCTCCAGAAACAAGTCTCTCACTGTTGCCAGCTGTTATAGACCCACCTCAGCTCCCAGCTGTGCCCTGGACACCATATGTGAATCGATTGCCCCCATCTATCTTCAGAGTTTGTTCTGTTAGGTGACCTAAACTGGGATATGCTTAACACCCCGGCCGTCCTACAATCCAAGCTAGATGGGCACCCTCATAGATATTATCCTGACCAACTTGCCCTCCAAATACACCTCTGCTGTTTTCAATCAGGATCTCAGCGATCACTGCCTCATTGC
Source organism: Salmo salar (assembly GCF_905237065.1). Classification (NCBI taxonomy): domain Eukaryota; kingdom Metazoa; phylum Chordata; class Actinopteri; order Salmoniformes; family Salmonidae; genus Salmo; species Salmo salar. The sequence continues at coordinate 16,387 of NW_025547645.1, forward strand.
CTGCATCTGTTATGTGTTCGTGGTCAAACGACCACCCCTCATCACTGTTAAACACTCCTGCGAGCAGGCCTTTCTAATCGACCTTGCCCGGGTATCCTGGAAGGACATTGACCTCATCCCATCAGTATAGGATGCCTGGTTGTTCTTTAAAAGAAATTTCCTAAATAAGGATTTTCTTAAATTAGCATGCCCCTTTAAAAAATGTATAACTAAGAACAGATATAGCCCTTGGTTCACTCCAGACCTGACTGCCCTCGACCATTACAAAAACATCCTCTGGCGTACTGCACTAGCATCGAATAGTCTCCGCGATATGCAACTTTTCAGAGAAGTCCGGAACCAATACACACAGTCAGTTAGGAAAGCAAAGGCTTTTTCAAACAGAAATGTGCATCCCGTAGCTCTAACTCCAAAAAATTTTGGGACACTGTAAAGTCCATGGAGACTAAGAGCACCTCCTCCCAGCTGCCAATCTGCACTGAGGCTAGGAAACACTGTCACCACCGATAAATCCACAATAATGGAGAATTTCAATAAGCTTTTCTCTACGGCTGGAGATGCTTTCCTCCTGGCTACCCCAACCCCGGTCAACAGCTCCGCACCCCCCGAAGCTACTTGCCCAAGCCTCCCCAGCTTCTCCTTCATCAAAATCCAGATAGGTGATGTTCTGAAAGAGCTGTAAAACCTGGACCCGTACAAATCAGCTGGGCTAGACAAGCTGGATCCTCTTTCTAAAATTATCTGCCGCCATTGTTGCAACCCCTATTACTAGACTGTTCAACCTTTCTTTCGTATAGTTCGAGATTCCTAAAAAATCAGAAAGCTTCCGTGGTCAACCCCCTCTTCAAAGGGGGTGACACTCTAGACCCAAACTGTTACAGACCTATATCCATCCTGTCCTGCCTTTCTAAAGTCTTCGAAAGCCAAGTTAATAAACAGATCACTGATTATTTCGAATCCCACCGTACCTTCTCCGCTGTGCAATCCGGTTTCGAACTGATCATTGTTGCACCTCATCCACGCTCAAGGTACTAAACGATATCATAACCGCGATCGTTAAAAGACAGTACTGTGCAGCCGTCTTCATTGACCTGGCCTGTTGTCCGAACCTCTGGCAGTCTCTATGGGGGTACCACAGGATTCAAATCTCGGGCCGACTCTTTTCTCTGCATATATCAGCGATGTCGCTCTTGCTGCGGGTGATTCCTTGATTCACCTCTCCGCAGACGACACCATTCTGTATACATCTGGCCCTTCTTTGGAGACTGTGTTAACCTCTTGCTTCGAGATAGGATCCCGTTAACGGGATTGTTTGACAAAATAGCATGGCGTGAAATTTTAAAACAACTAAATTCTAATAATTTCAATTTTTTAAAACATACAACTATTTTACACCATTTTAAAGATACACTTCTCGTTAATGCAACCACATTGTTCGATTTCAAAAAGGCTTTACAGCGAAAGCAATACATTACATTATGATAGGACACCACCAAAACAAGAAAAGCCACACAGCCATTTTCCTAGCAAGGAGATGCGTCACAAAAACCCGAAATACAGCTAAAATTAAGCACTAACCTTTGACGATCTTCATCAGATGACACTCATAGTACATCATGTTACAAAATACATGTATGTTTTGTTCGATCAAGTTCATATTTATATCCAAAAACAGCATTTTACATTGGCCCGTGATGTTCAGAAAATGTTCACACACAATGTGCACACATATTACAGAAATACTCGTCATAAACGTTGACAAATTACATAACAATTATTTAAAGAATTATAGATATACTACTTTCAATGCAACCGCTGTGTCAGATTTCAAAACAACTTTACGGGGAAAGCACATTGTTCAATATTCTGAGTACAGAGCTCAGCCATCAAAGCAAGCTATACAGTTACCCGCCAAGTCATGGCGTCTGCAAAACTCCAAAATAGTGTTATAAATCTTTCCTTACCTTTGCTGATCTTCGGCAGAATGCACTTGAAGGATTCCCACTTCCACAACAAATGTTCATTTGTTCGATAAAGTCCATAATTTATGTCCAAATACCTCCGTTTTGTTGGCGCGTCCAGAACACTATTCCAAAGGCACGAGACGGGGGCGCAAATAAATAGACGAAAAGCTCAAAAGTTCCATTACAGTTTGTAGAAACATGTCAAACGATGTTTACAATCAATCTTTGGGGTATTTTTAATGTAAAAATGCGATAATTTTCCAACCGGACAATAGCGTATTCATTCCAGAAGGAAAAGAAGGAAAGGCGCGCATCACCAAGTCCCATGTCCTCAGACAGGCCACTCATTGACTGAGCTCCTGTTTTCTGCCTAGTAACAGGAGAAGGATGAAACCCCTCTGCAGGCCCCCCTGTGGCTCAGTTGGTAGAGCATGGTGTTTGCAATGCCAGCATGGTGTGTTATACATACTGGCCTTCCCCGTGGCTCAGTTGGTAGAGCATGGTGTTTGCAATGCCAGCATGGTGTGTGCAACGCCAGGGTTGTGGGTTCGATTCCCACGGGGGGCCAGTACAAAACAAATGTATGTATTCACTACTGTAAGTCGCTCTGGATAAGAGCGTCTGCTAAATGACTAAAATGTAAATGTAAATTTAAACCAGTTTCTAAAGACTGTTGACAGCCAATGGAAGCCTTAGGAAGTGCAACATGACCCCTTAGACACTGTAGTTTTGATAGGAATTCAAAAGAAAAACTACAATTCTCAGATTTCCCACCTCCTGTTTGAATTTTTCTCAGGATTTAGTAGATACAGTATGTAGATACAGTACGAGTTCTGTTATACTCACAGACATCATTCAAACAGTTTTAGAAACTTCAGAGTGTTTTCTATCCAAATCTACTAATAGTATGCATATCCTACCTTCTGAGTCTGAGTAGGAGGCAGTTTAATTTGGGTACGTTTTTCATCCGAACGTGAAAATACTGCCCCCCTATCCCTAAGAGGTTTTAACAAACCTCCAAACGAGCTTCAATGCAATACAGCACTCTTTCGGTGGCCTCCAACTGCTATTAAATGCTAGTAAAACAAAATGCATGCTCTTCAACCGATCGCTGCCCGTACCAACCCGCCCGACTAGCATCACTACTCTGGACGGTTCTGACCTAGAATATGTGGACAACTACAAATACCTAGGTGTCTGGTTAGACTGTAAACTCTCCTTCCAGACTCATATTAAGCATCTCCAATCCAAAATTAAATCTAGAATCGGCTTCCTATTTCACAACAAACCCTCCTTCACTCACACTGCCAAACATACCCTCGTAAAACTGACTATCCTACCCATCCTTGACTTCGGTGATGTCAGTTTCAAAATAGCCTCCAACACTCCAATCAGCAAACTGGATGCAGTCTATCACAGTGCCAACCGTTTTGTCACCAAAGCCCCATATAGCACCCACCACTGCGACCTGTATGCTCTCGTCGGCTGGCCCTCGCTACATATTCGTCGCCAAACCCACTGGCTCCAGGTCATCTACAAGTCTTTGCTAAGGTCGCCTTAACTCAGCTCACTGGTCACCATAGCAACACCCATCCATAGCACGCACTCCAGGAGGTATATCTCACTGGTCATCCCCAAAGCCAACACCTATTTTGGCTGACTTTCCTTCCAGTTCTCTGCTGCCAATCACTGGAACGAATTGCAAAAATTGCTGACTTTGGAGACTTATATCTCCCTCACTAACTTTAAGCATCAGCTATCTGAGCAGCTTACCGATCGCTGCAGCTGTACACAGCCCATCTGTAAATAGCCCATCCAACTGCCTACCTCATCCCCATGTTTTTATATACTTCTTTTGCTCTTTTCCACCCCAGTATCTCTACTTGCACATCATCATCTGCACATCCATCACTCCAGTGTTAATTTGCTACATTGTAATTACTCTGCTACTATGGCCTATTTATTGCCTTACCTCCTTACTCCATTTGCACACACTGTATATAGATTTTTCTGTTGTGTTATTGACTGTACATTTGTTTATCCCACGTGTAACTCTGTGTTTGTGTCGAACTGCTTTGCTTTATCTTGGCCAGGTCACAGTTGTAAATGAGAACTTGTTCTCAACTGGCCTACCTGGTTAAGTAAATAACTAAAATCTTAACTTTATTGACAACACCCAAATGGATACTGTCATTAACGCGGTTCTTCAATAATTACACATAATTCTTAATGCTTTAGCAAACATATTAAACAGGACATTCAAATATCCTTACAATTATAATCCAAGGTAGTGTGAAATGAACTCATAAGCAACCTGGAAATGGATGTTACTCCCCTGAATTTTCCCCATTCACATTCAGAATACATTGTGAAAAACTAAAATCTTTGCTCACCATTTTTGCTCCAGGCAGATATAGTACATCCATAACTATCGCTTTCCTCATTAGCAGGGAGGAGTTTCTGCAATCAAATTGCCCTCGTGCTGCAATTTTAGCAAATACAGAAAGGGGCCTATATTGGAGACCAAAAGTTGTCTGGCACACTGCTTAGAGTTTCAACAACATTAATATCTTATTTCTAGCCTACAATCATCGATGTTACTACTAATGTGAAAACAAGACAAAATATGACTGTTCTTGCTCATTTTAAGGCAAATGTCAAATTTTTACATTCATTACAGATGTCAGTTGTTGTACAACATCATGGCTACGCTGTTGGCATCACCTTTTACAGTGGATTACCGCTGTTGTGGGCCTTTAACCATCTGTATGACTTTGTTGTTCACACAGGAGAGATATGGGACTACCGTGGATCCTCTGGGGAGCCTCAACAACCTCATGATGCTGACGAGGCAGAGAAGAGTCTCTCCAGATCAGAACACCTCAAGAAACACCTGCAGAGATCCACAGGGAAGAGAACTCACTGCTGCTCTGACTGTGGGAAGAGGTTTGTTTCTCCAGGACATTTAAAATCACACGAGAGAATACACACGGGGGAGAAACCTTATAGCTGTGCTCAATGTGGGAAGAGATGCACCCAGTCATCAGACCTTAAAAAACATGAGAGAATACATACAGGAGAGAAACCTTATAGGTGTGATCATTGTGGGAAGAGTTTTGTTCATTCTGGGAAGCTGACTGTACACAGGAGAATACACACAGAGAAGCCTTATACCTGTGATCAGTGTGGGAAGACATTTGTTCAATCTCACCAGCTGACATTACACCAGAGAATACACACAGGAGAGAAACCCTATTGCTGTGATCAATGTGGGAAGAGTTTTACAAGATCTTGCGAACTGACATTACACCAGAGAATACACACAGGAGAGAAATCGTATAGCTGTGATCAATGTGGGAAGAGTTTTGCTGCATCTAGCAATCTGACTGTACACCAGAGAACACACACAGGAGAGAAACCTTATAGCTGTGGTCAATGTGGGAAGACATTTGTTCAATCTCACCAGCTGACATTACACCAGAGAACACACACAGGAGAGAAACCTTTTAGCTGTGATCAATGTGGGAAACGTTTTGCTTCATCTAGCAATCTGACTCTACACCAGAGAATACACACAGGAGAGAAACCCTTTAGCTGTGATCAATGTGGAAAGCGTTTTGCTGCATCTAGCAATCTGACTCTACACCAGAGAATACACACAGGAGAGAAACCCTATTGCTGTGATCAATGTGGGAAGAGTTTTACAAGATCTAGCAAACTGACATTACACCAGAGAATACACACAGGAGAGAAACCTTTTAGCTGTGATCAATGTGGGAAGAGTTTTGCTGCATCTAGCAATCTGACTCTTCACCAGAGAATACACACAGGAGAGAAATCTTATAGCTGTGATCAATGTGGGAAGAGTTTTGGTCGATTTGGGCAGCTGACTGTACACCAGCGAACACACACAGGAGAGAAACCTTATAGCTGTGATCAATGTGGGAAGACATTTGTTCAATCTCGCCAGCTGACATTACACCAGAGAACACACACAGGAGAGAAACCTTTTATCTGTGATCAATGTGGGAAGAGTTTTGCTGCATCTAACAATCTGACTCTACACCAGAGAATACACACAGGAGAGAAACCCTATAGCTGTGATCAATGTGGGAAGAGTTTTGGTCAATTTGGGCAGCTGACTGTACACCAGAGAATACACACAGGAGAGAAGCCTTATAGCTGTGATCAATGTGGGAAGAGTTTTGCTGCATCTAGCAATCTTACTCTACACCAGAGAATACACACAGGAGAGAAACCTTATAGCTGTGATCAATGTGGGAAGAGTTTTACAGAATCTGGCAGTCTGACAAGACACCAGAGAATACACACAGGAGAGAAGCCTTATAGCTGTGATCAATGTGGGAAGAGTTTTTCTGCATCTAGCAATCTGACTCAACACCAGAGAATACACACAGGAGAGAAACCCTATAGCTGTGATCAATGTGGGAAGAGTTTTGGTCAATTTGGGCAGCTGACTGTACACCAGAGAATACACACAGGAGAGAAGCCTTATAGCTGTGATCAATGTGGGAAGAGTTTTGCTGTATCTAGCAATCTGACTCTACACCAGAGAATACACACAGGAGAGAAACCTTATAGCTGTGATCAATGTGGGAAGAGTTTTACAGAATCTGGCAATCTGACAAGACACCAGAGAATACACACAGGAGAGAAACCCTATTGCTGTGATCAATGTGGGAAGAGTTTTATAAGATCTAGCAAACTGACATTACACCAGAGAATACACACAGGGGAGAAGCCTTATACATGTGATCAGTGTGGGAAGAGTTTTGCTGCATCTAACAATCTGACTCTACACCAGAGAATACACACAGGAGAGAAACCTTATAGCTGTGATCAATGTGGGAAGAGTTTTATTCATTCTGGGAATCTGACTGTACACAAGAGAACACATAGAGGAGAGAAACCTCTTAGCTCTGCCCAGAGATAATCTGATAAAAGATCTCTGATCAAATATCAGAAAATACATGGAGTTGTTTCATGATATCAATAAATAAACTTCACAATGTAGAATGTTAACACATTGTAGTAGGACAATGTAGACACCTAAACGTTTGCCCCTTCAACAATTGATTTCAACATGATATGGATATTAGCCTTGGGGAAAATCCAGGCTCTGAAAGGGTTGTTACACTTACCACGTTGGTGACCCACTTGAATCAAAATGCAACACTTCAAAATGTAGATAGCTGTTTTCTACAAATTGTCCTCTAACCAGGGATGTACACATTATTCCCAGATTCCGTGTGGTTTTTGAGCTGTTAGTTTTAACAGGACGTGCAACTTCATCTCCCTCCTGTCACACAAATGATTTTAGCATGATATCGATGAATAAGTGTTGTGTTCCTTTGTTTTGGGACCCCTACATTTAAATGCGTCACTCCAAAATGTAGCTGACTGTCTTCTGCAGGTTGTCCTCTAATCAGTGAGGTAAAATATATCTCCCATTTCCATGTGTTTTTTTAGTTGTGTTAGTTTCAACAGCACGTACAACCTGATTTCCCCCCTAATCGATATCAGTGATTTATTGCTACTTGTCAAAACAACAGTGTTTCTGGTGCTTGTACAGTTTATAAGGTGCTTGTTTAAAAAATACAAGTAATATGATTATTGTGGCAGATGTTTGTGTATATAGCACATGTTATGTTTAGGTTTTCAATTTATCACAAACTGTTTCTGCATATTGGTTATTGATTTAGACAGCCCACCAGACATTATTTCCTAAAGGACTTAATGATGAAATGCCTATGTATTTTATGTTGTGATTCTGAACTTGAATTGTTTTCCTATTTAAGATAATTCTGATGCTTTTCGTACGATGTACCCAATGATTAATGAAAACTTGTCCTCATTGTGGTTTTATTTAATGCGTCTTATTTATACACTGTAGTGTTTGTGAAATGCTTGTTATGTTTGGTAGCACTTATTTATTTGTCCTTTGCCTCCAACCCCTTTCCATGCATGGAAAATATCCCACCCAGCAAAATGTAATTGAAAAGATGTTGAAAATAAGACTATGCCCAACATCCAATACACATTCAGTTTTAGTTGAAAGTGAAAGTTGAGAAGATGTAGTTTTTTTCATTGACTTGAAAACAACTTAAATTCAACGTCCTTGCAGCCTATACACATTTTTTTATTATTCCATGCCTCACCATTAAGTTAATTATTGCCAATACATATTAACAAAGGGGTGTACATTTGGTTTGATATTTCATATTTACAATTAATGTAACATTTAGTAATCAATGATTTATGCAACCAACTGACAATTTTTGGGTACAATTATATTGACGTAATATCAGGGATAATTTTATAATGTAATTTTATAATATCAGGGTTCATTCTCAGATGTGCCAACCCAAATGTACCAGAGCATGACATTGGGGACTGGGCCCCGTTCCAACAACATGCCTATCTAGTGAACCCTGAAAAGAGAGAGAAGCTCCGCAGTGAGGTGTGGAAAGTTACTATGGATATTGCAGGAGTTTCCTCTTGAAATCAGACATGTCCGTGGTAAGGACAACTTGGTTGCTGATTGTCTCTGGGGTTGGCAGTTAAAAAGATTTGTGTTTTGCGTTTAACCAGTGTGTTACCATGGATCACATATTATTTTGACACGTTTTTCCGTGTTGGAGATGAGTTTTATCTCTTATTCTTTTCTGTATGTTTTTGAAACTGCACTGTTGGTTAGGGGCTCGTAAGTCAGCATTTCACTGTTAGGTCTGTTGTATTCGGCGCAGTACAATTTGATTTGAGTTTTGTTATACTGCACGTTTTTCCGTATTTGAGATGATTTTTGTTTGGGCTCGTTCCAAGGGGACGAGAGTTCTAGAAGCTAGTGAGTTTTAGGAAGACGAGAGTTCTAGAAGCTAGTGAGTTTTAGGAAGACGAGAGTTCTAGAAGCTAGTGAGTTTTAGGAAGACGAGTGTTCTAGAAGCTACTGAGTTTTAGGAAGACGAGAGTTCTAGAAGCTAGTGAGTTTTAGGAAGACGAGAGTTCTAGAAGCTAGTGAGTTTTAGGAAGACGAGAGTTCTAGAAGCTAGTGGGATTTAGGATTCTATAGAAAGAAAAAGGAGAAATAAATAATACTATTGTATATTATTATTTAGAAATACGTGTTTTTTCTTGTTTTTAATTGTTGACAGCCAGTAGACACCATGATTATATTGGTGAAGGTGAAGCATTGTAGTTGATTATAATGTGAAATGGAAGTTGTTTTCTGTTGATGGTGAGCAAACTTGTCCAACAAAATATAGGATATATTTGTTGTCTTAAGGGGGAAGGTGTTACAGGCTTTGGTTTTTCCATTAATGTTTTGAGGTTGGACTTTAGCAGGTATAGCTCGTTAGCACGTATAGCCCGTCAGCACGTCTAGCTCGTTAGCCCGTCTAGCTCGTTAGCCCGTCTAGCTCCGTTAGCCCGTCTAGCTCGTTAGCGCGTCTAGCTCGTCAGCACGTCTAGCTCGTTAGCACGTCTCGCTCGTTAGCACGTAGGACGCACTGATTGGTGTCACCTCGTTAGTCAGTATGTGTTACACCTGTGCTGGCTTGTCCATCTCGTTAGTGGGAAGGTGTTTCACCTGAGCTGGTCCAGGTTCTATTTAAGAGTGTCTGGCCCAGTGCTCCAGTGTTCTTGATACATGTGGAGAGTCAACACCTTTAGTTGCTCCACCTTTTTGGTTTGCTTCCTGTCTTTAAGTTTGGTGTGGGTTTTTCTTTTGTTTTCCTCTTCTTGGGCAGATTTAGTGGGTCTCATGGTGGGTGTCTTTTAGGTCCCAGTTGTTGTTACTAGTCAACTTCCAGTGGACACCCCCATAGTGTCTTTCAGAGCCCCTCCTAAAAAACAAGTTATATTTTGGGTTGGATATAGCATCATATTGTTGATATTTTAATCAATGGCATTTCCTTACAATGCTCATTAGTCTTTCAGTTGTTAGTCTTCTGTTTTTATCCTCATATTTGTGTACTAAATGTTTATTTTCATAGTTTTTTCCTGTGAAGCCATTGTGTTGCATCCATGTCTGACATGTGCTGTATAAATAAAGCTTGATTTGATTTGAACACATTGTAAAACAAATTTACCCAATGACTGACCAATCAACAAACTATTGGTCCACCTTAGTATGAAAAACCGTATCAATCACTCTTTTCCAGCCTGCTGAAGGCGTAGTGGAGTGGTAAACACCACCCCGGCTCTACCAGGGGCTTGAGGTGGTCTCCCACAGCTCTGCTTATGTCATGTTCTGTGGCCTTGCTGTTCCATTTATTGACTGCTCCTGCAACACAGAAATAAACACATTTAGTCATATTATATAAAACACTCAAAGTAATGGATATGGAGCATCTAGGGCCTCAGTTACACCTGGCACCTAAATGTGACTTCTGATCACTCCAAGCTGCATTAGGTTCAGATCTACCAGGATGGGCCTTTGACATAGTCTGGATGCAGTCCGGCCATTGAATATGCATAAGCAATGTAAAGATATGCTGGGAAAAGTACATTTTACACAAATGACCTTCATAAATCAAATGTTGTTGGTCACATACAGGTGTTCAGCAGATGTTATTGCGGGTGTAGCGAAATGCTTGTCCACAACAAATACCTAATACACACAAATCTAAGTAAAGGAATGGAATTAGGAATATATAAATATATGGATAAACAATGTCAGAGCAGCATAGACTGAGATACAGTTTATACATAGAGATGAGAAATGGAAGATATGTAAACATTATTAAAGGGACATAATTAAAGTGACTAGTGTTCCATTTATTAAAGTGGCCAATGTTGTCAAGTCTATATGTAGGCTGCAGCCTCTCTGTGCTATTTAACAGTCTGATGGCCTTGAGATAGAAGCTGTTTTTCAGTCTTTCGGTCCCAGCTTTGATGCACCTGTACTGATATCGCCTTCTGAATGATAGCGGGTGAACAGGCAGTGGCTCAGGTGGCTCGGGTAATAACAAGAAACATGTATGTATGCCTAAGGGGAAATTCACTTTCATACAGCTTAAAGGGGTGAGAAATTACACCGATATCAGTGGACAATTTGCACTAATGTAAATAAATATAGATGATGGAACATATTCCCTTTTGCTGACGTGATGAACCGCTAAGGGGACATAAATATTTACCATCTAAACCATGTGTGACCTCTCACCTCTCTGGCTGTAGAAGTGTTCTTCCTAACCAGTCCCTCAACAGCTCTCTGACTGAGCTCCACCCTCACTGGGTCTTCAGAGGAGAGCAAGGCTGAGGAGGGATGGAAGGATGAATGGATCAGTCACTCAATAAAGTGTAGAGCTGCTGTCTGACAAAATCACTATTTTAGTAGTTCATTAAAGTAAATAAGGCTTTATGACTGCTGAATACCAACTATCAATCACTTAGATCATGTATTTTCAGGTAGAGATGCATCCTTGGGACGTCCCTAGCCCATTGAAGTTGACATTTAAAATGGTTAAGGTAGGGGGTTAAGGTTAGGGTTTAGGGTAGGGATGTCCCAAGGATCCCAGATAGCATTGACCATTGTGCATTCTTCTATCTCTTTTACAAAGCAGGTGTAAAAGAAACACAGACAAGACAAGTAGGCACGCAGTGCATTATGGTCATTGTAGTTATAAAAAAAAATAGCTTCTAATTATGCCAATATGTATGTGAGGTTGTTAGAGAAGAATGTGATTGTCAGCCCTAACAATCCATTCTAGCACCTCACCAGGCTCTGAAAAAGTCTTCATTGATGACGTGTTCCATCTATTCCAGGGGACAGCAGAGGAACTTCATCGATTCCACTCCTTCATCAATACAAGCAGTAAACATCTGAAATTCACCCTCACCTTTCATGTGCATGAAACAAGTTATCTGGACATTTTGATTAAGAGGGACGGGGGTGGCTTTAGCACAGACCTATACAGGAACCCGATGGACAGGAATTCCCTGTTACGCGGAGTCAGCTTCCACCCTACACCCCTAAAAGAGATCCTCCCCATCAGCCAATAAAGTTGCATGGTTACCCAGAGGAATGGCTGAATGAGTGTTTCAGACAGTGGGGTTACGCAGAGGAACGGCTGGATGAGTGTTTCAGACAGCGTGGTTACCCAGAGGAATGGCTGGATGAGTGTTTCAGACAGCGTGGTTACCCAGAGGAATGGCTGGATGAGTGTTTCAGACAGCGGGGTTACCCAGAGGAATGGCTGGTTGAGTGTTTCAGACAGCGGGGTTACCCAGAGGAACGGCTGGATGAGTGTTTCAGACAGCGGGGTTACCCAGAGGAACGGCTGGATGAGTGTTTCAGACAGCGGGGTTACCCAGAGGAATGGCTGGATGAGTGTTTCAGACAGCGGGGTTACCCAGAGGAACGGCTGGATGAGTGTTTCAGACAGCGGGGTTACCCAGAGGAATGGCTGGATGAGTGTTTCAGACAGCGGGGTTACCCAGAGGAACGGCTGGATGAGTGTTTCAGACAGCGGGGTTACCCAGAGGAATGGCTGGATGAGTGTTTCAGACAGCGGGGTTACCCAGAGGAATGGCTGGATGAGTGTTTCAGACAGCGGGGTTATCTAGAGGAACTGCTGGATGAGTGTTTCAGACAGCGGGGTTACCCAGAGGAACGGCTGGATGAGTGTTTCATACAGCGGGGTTACCCAGAGGAATGGCTGGATGAGTGTTTCAGACAGCGGGGTTACCCAGAGGGATGGCTGGATGAGTGTTTCAGACAGCGGGGTTACCCAGAGGAACGGCTGGATGAGTGTTTCATACAGCGGGGTTACCCAGAGGAATGGCTGGATGAGTGTTTCAGACAGCGGGGTTACCCAGAGGAATGGCTGGATGAGTGTTTCAGACAGCGGGGTTACCCAGAGGAACGGCTGGATGAGTGTTTCAGACAGCGGGGTTACCCAGAGGAACGGCTGGATGAGTGTTTCAGACAGCGGGGTTACCCAGAGGAATGGCTGGGTGAGTGTTTCAGACAGCGGGGTTACCCAGAGGAATGGCTGGATGAGTGTTTCAGACAGCGGGTTACCCAGAGGAATGGCTGGATGAGTGTTTCAGACAGCGGGGTTACCCAGAGGAACGGCTGGATGAGTGTTTCAGACAGCGGGGTTACCCAGAGGAATGGCTGGATGAGTGTTTCAGACAGCGGGGTTACCCAGAGGAATGGCTGGATGAGTGTTTCAGACAGCGGGGTTACCCAGAGGAATGGCTGGATGAGTGTTTCAGACAGCGGGGTTACCCAGAGGAATGGCTGGATGAGTGTTACAGACAGCGGGGTTACCCAGAGGAATGGCTGGATGAGTGTTTCAGACAGCGGGGTTACCCAGAGGAATGGCTGGATGAGTGTTTCAGACAGCGGGGTTACCCAGAGGAATGGCTGGATGAGTGTTTCAGACAGCGGGGTTACCCAGAGGAATGGCTGGATGAGTGTTTCAGACAGCGGGGTTACCCAGAGGAATGGCTGGATGAGTGTTTCAGACAGCGGGGTTACCCAGAGGAATGGCTGCATGACGCCAGGGATCGTTATAAAAGTGGTGTAAAAAGTACCCAATTGTCATACTTGAGTAAATGTAAAGATACTTTAATAGAAAGTTACTCAAGTAAATGTGAAAGTCACCCAGTAAAATACTACTTGCGTAAAAGTCTAAAAGTATTTGATTTTAAATATACTTAAGTATCAAAAGTAAACGTAATTGCTAAAATATACTTAAGTATCAAAGTAAAAGTATACATCATTTCAAATTCCTTATATTAAGCAAACCAGACGGCATCATTTTCTTGTTTTTACAATTTAAGGATAGCCAGGGGTACATTTCAACACTCAAACATAATTTACAAACAAAACATTTGTGTTTAATGATTCTGTCAGATCAGAGGCAGTAGGGATAACCAGGGATGTTCTGTTGATAAGTGTGTGAATTAGACCATTTTCCTGTCCTGCTAAACATTCAAAAAGTACTTTGGGTAGTCAGGGAAAATGTATGACGTAAAAATTACAATATTGTTTTTAGGAATGTAGTGAAGTAAAAGTAAAAGTTGTCAAAAATAAAAATAGTAAAATAAAGTACAGTTACCCCAAAACAACTACTTCAGCAGTACTCAAAATAACTTTTACTTAAGTACTTTACACCACAGTGTAACGCCCTGGTCATAGAGAGGGGTTTTGTTCGTTATTTTGGTTAGGCCAGGGTGTTACATTGGGTGGGCGTTCTATGTTCATTCATTGATTTTGGCCGTGTGGCTTCCAATCAGGCACAGCTGTAGTTGGTTGTTGCAGATTGGAAGTCACACATAAATGCATGTTTTTCCATTGAGGTTTTGTGGGTAATTGTTTCTGTTTAGGGTTTTGCACCTGACAGGACTGTTTGGCTGTCGAGTTTCTTGATTTGTTGTATAGTGTTCTTTCGTCCATTAAATATTCAATGATGAACACTAACTCCGCTGCACCTTGGTCTTCTTCCGACGACAGCCGTTACACACAGGTACTGTGTTACAGCTGCTCTCTCCTCAATGCCATGAACTAGACCAGGTACTGTGTTACAGCTGCTCTCTCCTCCTCAATGTCATGAACTAGACCAGGTACTGTGTTACAGCTGCTCTCTCCTCCTCAATGTCATGAACTAGACCAGGTACTGTGTTACAGCTGCTCTCTCCTCCTCAATGTCATGAACTAGACCAGGTACTGTGTTACAGCTGCTCTCTCCTCCTCAATGTCATGAACTAGACCAGGTACTGTGTTACAGCTGCTCTCTCCTCCTCAATGCCATGAACTAGACCAGGTACTGTGTTACAGCTGCTCTCTCCTCCTCAATGTCATGAACTAGACCAGGTACTGTGTTACAGCTGCTCTCTCCTCCTCAATGTCATGAACTAGACCAGGTACTGTGTTACAGCTGCTCTCTCCTCCTCAATGCCATGAACTAGACCAGGTACTGTGTTACAGCTGCTCTCTCCTCCTCAATGTCATGAACTAGACCAGGTACTGTGTTACAGCTGCTCTCTCCTCAATGTCATGAACTAGACCAGGTACTGTTACAGCTGCTCTCTCCTCAATGTCATGAACTAGACCAGGTACTGTGTTACAGCTGCTCTCTCCTCCTCAATGTCATGAACTAGACCAGGTACTGTGTTACAGCTGCTCTCTCCTCCTCAATGCCATGAACTAGACCAGGTACTGTGTTACAGCTGCTCTCTCCTCCTCAATGTCATGAACTAGACCAGGTACTGTGTTACAGCTGCTCTCTCCTCAATGTCATGAACTAGACCAGGTACTGTTACAGCTGCTCTCTCCTCAATGTCATGAACTAGACCAGGTACTGTGTTACAGCTGCTCTCTCCTCCTCAATGCCATGAACTAGACCAGGTACTGTGTTACAGCTGCTCTCTCCTCCTCAATGTCATGAACTAGACCAGGTACTGTGTTACAGCTGCTCTCTCCTCCTCAATGTCATGAACTAGACCAGGTACTGTGTTACAGCTGCTCTCTCCTCCTCAATGCCATGAACTAGACCAGGTACTGTGTTACAGCTGCTCTCTCCTCCTCAATGTCATGAACTAGACCAGGTACTGTGTTACAGCTGCTCTCTCCTCAATGTCATGAACTAGACCAGGTACTGTTACAGCTGCTCTCTCCTCAATGTCATGAACTAGACCAGGTACTGTGTTACAGCTGCTCTCTCCTCCTCAATGTCATGAACTAGACCAGGTACTGTGTTACAGCTGCTCTCTCCTCCTCAATGCCATGAACTAGACCAGGTACTGTGTTACAGCTGCTCTCTCCTCCTCAATGTCATGAACTAGACCAGGTACTGTGTTACAGCTGCTCTCTCCTCAATGTCATGAACTAGACCAGGTACTGTTACAGCTGCTCTCTCCTCAATGTCATGAACTAGACCAGGTACTGTGTTACAGCTGCTCTCTCCTCCTCAATGTCATGAACTAGACCAGGTACTGTGTTACAGCTGCTCTCTCCTCCATGGTTTCCCCAACCTAAACTCACTGAGACGAGGTCCAAAGAGGTGACGTCTAATAGAGGTGGTTTGGTTGACCACATGAGTAACCTGCCTGAAGACTTGTTTGGTTCCCAAGCACTTTAATTTGGTGTCCATGTTTCATGGAAAGAGACAGCAAAGTTTGGCCCACAGTGTACCAGGTGGACATTGGGTTTGATTCAGACCCTGCCAGTGTACCAGGTGGACATTGGGTTTGATTCAGACCCTGCCAGTGTACCAGGTGGACATTGGGTTTGATTCAGACCCTGTCAGTGTACCAGGTGGACATTGGGTTTGATTCAGACCCTGCCAGTGTACCAGGTGGACATTGGGTTTGATTCAGACCCTGCCAGTGTACCAGGTGGACATTGGGTTTGATTCAGACCCTGCCAGTGTACCAGGTGGACATTGGGTTTGATTCAGACCCTGCCAGTGTACCAGGTGGACATGGGTTTGATTCAGACCCTGCCAGCATGGCCAGAAATGTATTCCAAGGTCAGTAACTTATAACCACAGAACCACCCCAGACATTTCATACATGACTAAAGACACCTAAGTATTAGATTTACTACCATGGTCTAGTATGTCACTGCATCAGACACCATTCACAATGCTGGCTGAGGTACGAGTAAAACATGACATATTATTTCCTAACCATTCACAATGCTGGCTGAGGTACGAGTAAAACATGACATATTATTTCCTAACCATTCACAATGCTGGCTGAGGTACTAGTAAAACATGACATATTATTTCCTAACCATTCACAATGCTGGCTGAGGTACGAGTAAAACATGACATATTATTTCCTAACCATTCACAATGCTGGCTGAGGTACGAGTAAAACATGACATATTATTTCCTAACCATTCACAATGCTGGCTGAGGTACGAGTAAAACATGACATATTATTTCCTAACCATTCACAATGCTGGCTGAGGTACTAGTAAAACATGACATATTATTTCCTAACCATTCACAATGCTGGCTGAGGTACGAGTAAAACATGACATATTATTTCCTAACCATTCACAATGCTGGCTGAGGTACGAGTAAAACATGACATATTATTTTCTAACCATTCACAATGCTGGCTGAGGTACTAGTAAAACATGACATATTATTTCCTAACCATTCACAATGCTGGCTGAGGTACTAGTAAAACATGACATATTATTTCCTAACCATTCACAATGCCGGCTGAGGTACTAGTAAAACATGACATATTATTTCCTAATTGTAAAAAAATCCCCACTCCTTAATCAACTAGTCTCTCACTGTTTAACCAGAATAACAGGAGTTGTGTCCTTCAAACTGTTAGATTGTTAGTCCAAAAGAATATTCAGCTACTTAGATGTCATGTATTGTCATGTTATGCTCACTATAAGAAGTCCTGAATGTATTTTAATGCCTGGAGGGGATGTGTTAATTCATAACCCATCATTTATACCTGTTAATTCATAACCCATCATTTATACCTGATAGTTCATAACCCATCATTTATACCTGTTAGTTCATAACCCATCATTTATACCTGTTAGTTCATAACCCATCATTTATACCTGTTAATTCATAACCCATCATTTATACCTGTTAATTCATATCCCATCATTTATACCTGTTAATTCATATCCCATCATTTATACCTGTTAATTCATATCCCATCATTTATACCTGTTAGTTCATATCCCATCATTTATACCTGTTAGTTCATAACCCATCATTTATACCTGTTAGTTCATAACCCATCATTTATACCTGTTAGTTCATAACCCATAATTTATACCTGTTAATTCATAACCCATCATTTATACCTGTTAATTCATAACCCATCATTTATACCTGTTAATTCATATCCCATCATTTATACCTGTTAATTCATAACCCATCATTTATACCTGTTAATTCATAACCCATCATTTATACCTGTTAATTCATAACCCATCATTTATACCTGTTAATTCATAACCCATAATTTATACCTGTTAGTTCATAACCCATCATTTATACCTGTTAGTTCATAACCCATCATTTATACCTGTTAGTTCATAACCCATCATTTATACCTGTTAGTTCATAACCCATCATTTATACCTGTTAGTTCATAACCCATCATTTATACCTGTTAGTTCATAACCCATCATTTATACCTGTTAGTTCATAACCCATCATTTATACCTGTTAATTCATAACCCATCATTTATACCTGTTAATTCATAACCCATCATTTATACCTGTTAATTCATAACCCATCATTTATACCTGTTAATTCATAACCCATCATTTATACCTGTTAGTTCATAACCCATCATTTATACCTGTTAATTCATAACCCATCATTTATACCTGTTAATTCATAACCCATCATTTATACCTGTTAGTTCATAACCCATCATTTATACCTGTTAGTTCATAACCCATCATTTATACCTGTTAGTTCATAACCCATCATTTATACCTGTTAATTCAGGGGTGGTTCAGACAGGCTGGCACGCTCCCTGACCATACTCGGCAGGAACTAATCGGGATCCATAATAAACCCCATGAAGAGTAGCTGCTGCCTTGGCAGGAACTAATGGGGATCCATAATAAATACAAATACTTTATCAATATATTTGTGTCTCTTTACTCTCGGATTCTAAAATGCTAATTAGCATCAAAGTAGACGACATGCAAGACTACAAATCCCTGCAAGCTCCTTCATGTCATCTCTAGCCAACACCTTTCACAGAACAGGTCACTGAATTGTCCATTGAAATACATTTTGACACTTTAATCATTGCTACATTAAGGCCTGATTGGTGGAGTGCTGCAGAGACGGTTGTCCTTCTCGAAGGTTCTCCCTTCTCCAGAGAGTAACTCTGGAGCTCTGTCAGAGTGAACATCGGGTTCTTATTCACCTCCCTGACCAAGGCCCTTCTCCCACGATTTCTCAGTTTGGCCGGGCAGCCAGCTCTAGGAAGAGTCTTGGTGGTTCCAAACTTCTTCCATTTAAGAATGATGGAGGCCACTGTGTTCTTGGGGACCTTCAATGCTGAAGAAAGTTTTTGGTACCCTTTCCCAGATCTGTTTCTCGACACAATCCTGTCTCAGAGCTCTATGGACAATTCCTTTGGACCTCATGGCTTGGTTTTTGCTCTGACATGCACTGTAAACTGTGGGACCTTACATAGACAGGTGTGTGCCTTTCCAAATCATGTCTAATCAATTGAATTTACCGCAGGTGGACTCCAATCAAGTTGTAGAAACATCTCAAGGATAATCAATGGAAACAGGATGCATCTGAGCTCAATTCTGAGTCTCATAGCAAAGGGTCTGAATACTCAAGTAAATACATTTGAAAAAATGTTTTTAAAAAAAAACTGTTTTTGGTTTGTCATTATGGGGTATTGTGTGTAGATTGATGAGGGGAAAAAATTATTAAATTTTAGAATAAGGCTGTAATGTAACAAAATGTGGAAAAGTGAAGGGGTCTGAATACTTTACGAATGCACTGTATACCGCTGGTAGAGTTTTCTACCATTGGCAGTTTTGTACACAGTCATGTGATACGTGGTACAGAAAAGTCCAATCTTAGGAGAGTACATGGGAGGCACTATACAGTGTGTCTGCAGGCGGCTATCTGGTCAAAACCACTGATACAGGTGCCCCTCCACCATCTGGTGGGATGGATCATGTCTACAGAGAAACTTAGATTCAAATACTTAGATGTGTGTGTATTGGGTCTATGTTGTGAAATTGTTAGATATTACTTGTTAGATATTACTGCACCGTCTGAGATAGAAACACAAGCATTTCGCTACACCCGCAGTAACATCTGCTAAACATGTGTATGTGACCAATAAAATGTGATTTTGATTTGAAATAAACGTCCTATTTATCAAAGGTGCTTTTGTCTGGGGTCAAAATGACTCCAAAGGATTTGAATTTGTTAAAAGTCCATATTGATACAGAAACACTAAACCATGATTTAGATTTATTAAGAACAAGTTGATTGACAAAGTCATGAAGAATTGAATAAAATACATTTTGGCTATGATAAAAGATATGCCTCTGGGGTCAAAATGATCCATGTCAGAAGTATGGTTCAATGCAAATATGTAGTGGGTGTAAAGTTTGTTTTAAATTCTCACTCATTAAAAACGAATCAATCAACACATGCTTCTCTTTGAACGACTTAATATAATATTAAACTTTCCTGAAATAAATGAAAAATAAACGTTTGGTTCCTCAACTGCGTTGCCCCCTCCAGTCAGCAGATGGCGATGTGCGTCTTTTAGGTTCAGGCGATGCTGCCAGTGTGACGTCTAATCTAGTGGACGGGACGCTCCTTCAACAACAACAGCTAGTCAGACACCTCGGTAGCTTTCTAGCAAACATAGCTACAACATTCACGCTCTTTACACTGGTTTGGTGTATATTTGTCGCTGTGTATTAAACACACTTCTGTCGTATGTACTTGTTGGCCCATTTAATTATATATTTACGTTGTTTGTCAGCTAGCTGGTTTGCTAAGTTAGCTTAGAACTAGGCTAGTCGCTAATGCTAGCTAGCTAACATCCCCGACCATGAGTTCACTAAGCTACTCTCCTCCTGCTAAAGAAGCGGAGGTCTGCTGGATGGAGAAAGAAGCTCTAGTGAAAGAGGAGGAAGAGGATATCACACCACAAAGACAAGTAGAGGGTGAGGCTGTTACAGTGAAAGAAGAAGAGAAAGACGTTACAG
Organism: Salmo salar; assembly: GCF_905237065.1. Taxonomy (NCBI): domain Eukaryota; kingdom Metazoa; phylum Chordata; class Actinopteri; order Salmoniformes; family Salmonidae; genus Salmo; species Salmo salar. The sequence continues at coordinate 37,082 of NW_025547645.1, forward strand.
TGAAAGAAGAGGAAGACGCGTTCAGAGTGAAAGAGGAGGAGGATGTTACAGTAAAAGAAGAGGAGGAAGAGAAAGAGGAGGATGCAGTTTATGGAGTGAAAGAGGAGGAGGGGGAGATTACTGTCACATTGAAAGAGGAGAAGGAGGTAGAAGAGGAGGTTAGAGATCTGTTTAACACCAGTAAGTACCGTCTCTGCAGTCGTTGAACCAATATGCAGTTAAGGGGTTCTACACTTTAATGTTGTTCTGTAGGAATGGCTGAAGCTACACTGTAACGTGTAGAACATCAAGAGTGGACCATCAACAAAACGTTAACAATTGATCAAATGCATCCAATGACAATGCCTGAAATACTGTAGTCCTCAATATCTCCTATTAGATTAGCCCAAGATGTTCTCTTAAAGGGTCAATCAGCAGTTGTTACATCCATTTTGGGACTTATGATATGATATGTACCCATCTGTTTCTTGAATAAATAAATCACTTATAAATGCCTCATGAGCTTAGTTCAACTGTCGTACCCCATCAGAACCCAAAATATAAGCTTTTTTTTACTCCAATGTTTGTCAGTAAATATAAACAAACACTGTATATCCTCAAAACATGGTTAAAACTAGAATGTTGATATCATGGATGGTTACATTTCTCCAGCTCCATCCCTCAGCTTTTTACTGAAACGGGCAGGGAGTACGCTTTGTTATTGTTTCTACTGCTGATTGCTGCCCCCGTTACTCCTCAAGGTCCAAGGACTGTATGTTATTTTCAGAGGTAGACTGGCTCTGTTCAGGTAAAATAGCCAAATATTCCATCAAAATGTGAATCGATTCTCAATTGCAATACGTTTCTAGAAACATAAATTGCTGTACTTTCATATCACATCAAAATAATTTCACATATACTTTCATATCAATTCAGAATAATTTCACACAATATTTAAATATCACATCAAAATAATTTCACATAATACTTTCCGGACTAGTGTCCCAGTCCCTGCTGCTGAAAAACATCCCCACAGCATGATGCTGCCACCACCATGCTTCACCGTAGGGATGGTGCCAGGTTTCCTCCAGACATGACTCTTGGCATTCAGGCCAATGAGTTAAATCTTGGTTTCATCAAGCCAGAGAATCTTGTTTCTCATGGTCTTAGAGTCTTAAGGTGCCTTTTGTCAAACTCCAAGCAGGCTGTCATATGCTTTATACTGAGGAGTGGCTTCTGTCTGGCCACTCTACCATAAAGGTCTGATTGGTGGACTGCTGCAGAGATGGTTGTCCTTCTGGATGGTTCTCCCATCTCCACAGAGGAACTCTGGAGCTCTGTCAGAGTAACCATCAGGTTTGTGGTCACCTCCCTGACCAAGGCCCTTCTCCCCCAATTGCTCAGTTTGGCCAGGTGACCAGCTCTAAGAAGAGTATTCCATTTATTAATGATGGAGGTCACTGTGTTCTTGGGGACCTTCAATGCTGCAGAATTTGTTTTTGGTACCGTTCCCCAGATCTGTGCCTCGACACAAGCTTGTCCTGGAGCTCTACGGACAATTCCTTCGACCTCATGGCTTGGTTTTTGCTCTGACATGCACTGTCAACTCTGGGATGTTATATAGACAGGTGTGTGCCTTCCAAATCATATCCAATCAATTGAATTTACCACAGGTGGACTCCAAACAAGTTGTAGATACATCTCAAGGATGATTAATGGAAACAAGATGCACCTGAAAGCAATTTCGAGTCTCATAGCAAAGGGTCTGAATACTTCAGTAAATAAGGTATTTCTGTTTTTTACCTGTTTTCACTTTGTCATTATGGGCTATTGATGACACCCCTCTGAATATAGATAGCCTAACCATCAGAAAAACCTCTTCCTTAGAAGAGTCGTTATGCTCCTATAGTTTCTGGTAATAGACTACACCAGCAGTTGTTATGCTCCTATAGTTTCTGGTAATAGACTACAGTCGTTATGCTCCTATAGTTTCTGGTAATAGACTACACCAGCAGTCGTTATGCTCCTATAGTTTCTGGTAATAGGCTACACCAGCAGTTGTTATGCTCCTATAGTTTCTGGTAATAGTCTACACCAGCAGTTGTTATGCTCCTATAGTTTCTGGTAATAGTCTACACCAGCAGTCGTTATGCTCCTATAGTTTCTGGTAATAGACTACACCAGCAGTCGTTATGCTCCTATAGTTTCTGGTAATAGGCTACACCAGCAGTCGTTATGCTCCTATAGTTTCTGGTAATAGGCTACACCAGCAGTCGTTATCATCAAATCAAATTTATTTATATAGCCCTTTGTACATCAGCTGAAATCTCAAAGTGCTGTACAGAAACCCAGCCTAAAACCCCAAACAGCAAGCAATGCATGTGAAAGAAGCACGGTGGCTAGGAAAAACTCCCCTAGGAAAAACTCCCTAGAAAGGCCAAAAACCTAGGAAGAAACCTAGAGAGGAACCAGGCTATGAGGGGTGGCCAGTCCTCTTCTGGCTGTGCCGGGTGGATATTATAACAGAACATGGTCAAGATGTTAAAATGTTCATAAATGACCAGCATGGTCAAATAATAATAATCATAGTAGTTGTCGAGGGTGCAACAAGCACGTCCGGTGAACAGGTCAGGGTTCCATAGCCGCAGGCAGAACAGTTGAAACTGGAGCAGCAGCATGGCCAGGTGGACTGGGGACAGCAAGGAGTCATCATGCCAGGTAGTCCTGAGGCATGGTCCTAGGGCTCAGGTCCTCCGAGAGAAAGAAAGAAAGAGAGAAAGAGAGAATTAGAGAGAGCATATTTAAATTCACACAGGACACCGGATAAGACAAGAGAATACTCCAGATGTAACAGACTGACCCTAGCCCCCGACACATAAACTACTGCAGCATAAATACTGGAGGCTGAGACAGGAGGGATCAGAAGACACTGTGGCCCCATCCGATGACACCCCCGGACAGGGCCAAACAGGCAGGATATAACCCCATCCACTTTGCCAAAGCACAGCCCCCACACCACTAGAGGGATGTCTACAACCACCAACTTACCGTCCTAAGACAAGGCCGAGTATAGCCCACAAAGCTCCTATAGTTTCTGGTAATAGGCTACACCAGCAGTTGTTATGCTCCTATAGTTTCTGGTAATAGGCTACACCAGCAGTCGTTATGCTCCTATAGTTTCTGGTAATAGGCTACACCAGCAGTCGTTATGCTCCTATAGTTTCTGGTAATAGGCTACACCAGCAGTCGTTGTGCTCCAATAGTTTCTGGTAATAGACTACACCAGCAGTCGTTATGCTCCTATAGTTTCTGGTAATAGGCTACACCAGCAGTCGTTGTGCTCCAATAGTTTCCGGTAATAGACTACACCAGCAGTCGTTGTGCTCCAATAGTTTCTGGTAATAGACTACACCAGCAGTCGTTATGCTCCTATAGTTTCTGGTAATAGGCTACACCAGCAGTCGTTATGCTCCTATAGTTTCTGGTAATAGACTACACCAGCAGTCGTTATGCTCCTATAGTTTCTGGTAATAGACTACACCAGCAGTCGTTATGCTCCTATAGTTTCTGGTAATAGACTACACCAGCAGTCAGCAACCTTTTCCATTTGGTGCCAATTTATCTGACCATTTCTACTGATCTGGTGCCAGTTATGATTTTCATATTTTCATTTTCGTGGAACAGTTTCATTTTAATTCCTAATAGTATCTCAAAATCATTGTCTGTGATTAATCTACATTCTATCTAAATCTAAATATAAATTATACAAATCTAAAAGTAACTTTTATTGCCAACTATGTAAAAATAGCCAACAAATAAAAACATTGCAGACTGCAGTTAGAAAATATCCTGATCAAAATAAATACCTTAGAAATCACATTGGCTGCACATGGCCTGTCTACAATGATTTTGAAACATTGTATCTACTATCAACTGGGTAGCCTGAAACTGAAGAAGGCAAGCTTGCAACATTGTATAAAATATTCTGGGCCCACAGAGTTTCCTGGCCAGTGAGTTTGGGACAGACACAGCTGTCGGCTATTAGACTAATCCTACTTCTATATGTGTAATTAGGTGTGCGTCCTTACTCAACATTGACAGGAGTGTTTCAAACAAAAGACAATTAATAAATTGACAACTGAAGCATCTTGCGGGGTCAGGTCTGGGTGGTCTGCCAGGGGGCGTTTCATTTAGTATCTGTTTGGGTCAGTTGGGGAATGATTGTATTGTCCCATAGTATGTTGTACCGAAGTTGACCAACTGAAAGGGAGTGTAACTTTATGACTATAATTACTGTTCCCTGAAGGAGGGAAATGAGGTACAACACCTGTTTGGCTCCACCCCTTCCTGGGTCTTTGAAGAGCGATATTAAATTGAATATGACCTAAGGCTCGTATTTCTGTGTGTTATTATATTATAATTAAGTCTATGATTTGATATTTGATAGAGCAGTCTGACTGAGCTGTGACTGAGTGGTGGTAGGCAGCAGCAGGCTCGTAAGCATTCATTCAAACAGCACTTTCCTGCGTTTGCCAGCAGCTCTTAGCAATGCTTGAAGCACAGCGCTGTTTATGACATCAAGCCTATCAACTCCTGAGATTATGCTGGCAATACTAAAGTGCCTATAAGAACATCCAATAGTCAAAGGTGTATAAAATACAAATGGTATAGAGAGAAATAGTCCTATAATTCCTATAATAACTGCAACCTAAAACTTCTTACCTGGGAATATTGAAGACTCATGTTAAAAGGAACCACCAGCTTCCATATGTTCTCATGTTCTGAGCGAGGAACTTAAACGTTAGCTTTTTTACATGGCACATATTGCACTTTTACTTTCTTCTCCAACACTGTGTTTTTGCATTATTTAAACCAAATGGAACATGTTTCATTATTTATTTAAACCAAATGGAACATGTTTCATTATTTATTTGAGACTAAATTGATTTTATTGATGTATTATATTAAGTTCCAATAAATGTGTTAATTCAGTATTGTTGTAATTGTCATTATTACAAATATATATATTTAAAATCGGCCGATTTAATCGGGTATGTTTTTTTTGGGGGGGTCATCCAATAATCGGTATCGGCGTTGAAAAATCATAATCGGTCGACCTCTACTATGTTATTGTTTGTTAAACACTTACTGTTCAAACCCTCATTGTCAGGCTGATGGAAAAGCTAGCCAAGGAGCATTTTACTGGTTGAAGTGTTTTTTAAGTATAAATCAGTTGATTTGCGACAATAACACAAACATATTAAGCAGGAGATTCAAACGAGCCTTACAATTATAATCCAAAGTAATGTGAAATGCACTTATAATCAACCTGTAAATGGAGGCTATTTTTGCTGTCAGCCTCTGAGAACTCCCCTGGGTTTTCCCCACGGTGGTGAATTAGTGAATAGACACAGAGCTTAATGTGAGTTTCCTTGAGTAGCACTCCTGATCTTGTCCTGATAGTGCGCTGTAATATTCAGAATACATTGTGAAAAACTAAAATCTTTGCGCACTATTTTTTGCTCCAGGCAGATATACTACATCCATAACTAGTGGTTTCCTCATTACCAGATATACTACATCCATAACTAGTGGTTTCCTCATTAGCAGATATACTACATCCATAACTAGTGGTTTCCTCATTAGCAGATATACTACATCCATAACTAGTGGTTTCCTCATTACCAGATATACTACATCCATAACTAGTGGTTTCCTCATTACCAGATATACTACATCCATAACTAGTGGTTTCCTCATTACCAGATATACTACATCCATAACTAGTGGTTTCCTCATTAGCAGATATACTACATCCATAACTAGTGGTTTCCTCATTACCAGATATACTACATCCATAACTAGTGGTTTCCTCATTACCAGATATACTACATCCATAACTAGTGGTTTCCTCATTAGCAGATATACTACATCCATAACTAGTGGTTTCCTCATTACCAGATATACTACATCCATAACTAGTGGATTCCTCATTACCAGATATACTACATCCATAACTAGTGGTTTCCTCATTAGCAGATATACTACATCCATAACTAGTGGTTTCCTCATTACCAGATATACTACATCCATAACTAGTGGTTTCCTCATTACCAGATATACTACATCCATAACTAGTGGTTTCCTCATTACCAGATATACTACATCCATAACTAGTGGTTTCCTCATTACCAGATATACTACATCCATAACTAGTGGTTTCCTCATTACCAGATATACTACATCCATAACTAGTGGTTTCCTCATTACCAGATATACTACATCCATAACTAGTGTTTTCCTCATTACCAGATATACTACATCCATAACTAGTGGTTTCCTCATTACCAGATATACTACATCCATAACTAGTGGTTTCCTCATTAGCAGATATACTACATCCATAACTAGTGGTTTCCTCATTACCAGATATACTACATCCATAACTAGTGGTTTCCTCATTACCAGATATACTACATCCATAACTAGTGGTTTCCTCATTACCAGATATACTACATCCATAACTAGTGGTTTCCTCATTACCAGATATACTACATCCATAACTAGTGGTTTCCTCATTACCAGATATACTACATCCATAACTAGTGGTTTCCTCATTACCAGATATACTACATCCATAACTAGTGGTTTCCTCATTAGCAGATATACTACATCCATAACTAGTGGTTTCCTCATTACCAGATATACTACATCCATAACTAGTGGTTTCCTCATTACCAGATATACTACATCCATAACTAGCTGTTTCCTCATTAGCAGGGGAGGTGTTTCTGCAATCAAATTGTGTGCGCATTGCCCTCGTGCTGCAATTTTAGCAAACACAGGGCCTATATTGGAAACCAAAAGTCATCTGGCGCACTGCTTAGGATTTCAACAACTTTAATAACTTATTTCTAGTTACTACTAATGTGAAAACAAGACAAAATGTGATTGTTGCTAAGTTAACTGTCTTAATGGTCAAATCATTTAACAGAAGTCAATTGTTGTACAAGTTCATGGGTATGCTCTGGGCATCACCTTTTACCTCAAATAAACAGTGGATTTCTGCTGTCGTGGGCCTTTAACCATCTGTCTGACTTTGTTCTCACAGGAGAGAGACGGGACTATCGTGGATCCTCTGGGGAGCCTCAGCAACATCATGATGCTGATGAGGCAGAGAAGAGTCTCTCCAGATCAGAACTCCTCAAGAAACACCAGCGAGTTCACACAGGAGAGAAATCTCACTGCTGCTCTGACTGTGGGAAAAGATTCAACTCTTCACTAGGCCTTAAAATACATCAAAGAATTCACACTGGAGAGAAACCTTTTGGCTGTGATCAATGTGGGAAGGGTTTTACTCAGCTAAACAGCCTGATAGTACACCAGCGGACACACACAGGAGAGAAACCTTTGGCTGTAATCAATGTGGGGAAAGTTTTACGACATCTAGCTATCTAACTATACACAAGAGAACACACACAGGAGAGAAACCATATAGCTGTAATCAATGTGGGAAGAGTTTTACTCAGCTAAACAGCCTGATAGTACACCAGCGGACACACACAGGAGATAAACCTTATGTCTGTGATCAATGTGTAAAGAGTTTTAGTACGTTTGGCTGTCTGACGGCACACCAGAGGGCACACACAGGAGAGAAACCTTATAGCTGTGATCAGTGTGGGAAGAGATACTCTGATAAAAGATCTCTGATCAAACATCAGAAACTACATGAAGGAGTTGTTTCATGATATCAGTGAAATAATGTCACAATGTAGAATGTTTTAACATTGTAGTAGGAGTATTTTAATAACGTCAGAATGTAGAACCCTAAACGTTTGTTGTTCAATTGATTTTAGCCTCAGGGGGGAAAAATCCAGGCTCTGAAATGGAAGAGTTACTATTTATGTGATTTAACAAAAAGTGACTAACAAAAAAGAGTTCTGTTACACTTACCACGTTGGTGACCCACTGGAATCACAATGCAACACTTCAAAATGTAGCTAGCTGTTTTCTACAAATTGTACTCTAACCAGTGATGTACACATTATTCCCATATTCCATGTGGTTTTTGAGCTGTTAGTTTTAACAGGACGTGCAACCTCATCTCCCTCCTCTCGCACAATTGATTTCAACATGATATCGATGAGTGATGACAAATAAGTGTTGTGTTCCTTTGTTTAGGGACCCCTAAATGTAAATCATCACTGTTGCCCTGCTTTTAGAATATCAGGGTTAATTCTCAGATGTGCCAACCCAAGTGTACTAGAGCATGACATTGGGGACTGGGCCCCGATCCAACAACATGCCTATCTAGTGAACACTGAAAAGAGAGAGAAGCTCTGCAGTGAGGTGGAAAGTTACTACGGATATTGCAGGAGTTTCCTCTTGAAATCAGACATGTCTGTGGTCAGGACAACTTGGTTGCTGATTGTCTCAAGGGTGGGCAGTTAAAAAGTTTTGTGTTTTGCGTTTAGCCAGTCCGTTGCCATGGATCACAATTTATTTTGACTGCACGTTTTTCAGTATTAGAGATGAGTTTTGTTTGGGCTCGTTCCAAGAAGAGGAGAGTTCTAGAATCTAGTGAGTTTTAGGAAGACGAGAGTTCTAGAATCTAGTGAGTTTTAGGATTCTATAGAAAGAAAAAGGAGAAACTAATAATCCTATTGTATATTATTATTTAGAAATAAGTGTTTTTTCTTGTTTTTAATTGTTGACATCCAGTAGACACCATGTTTATATTGGTGAAGGTGAAGCATTTTTGTTGATTTTAATATGAAATGGAAGTTGTTTTCTGTTGGTGGTGAGCAAATTTGTCCAAAAGAAATATAGGATATATTTGTTATCTTAAGGGGGAAGGTGTTACAGGCTTTGGTTTTTCCATTTATGTTTTGAGGTTGGACTTTAAGACGTCTAGCTCGTTAGCACGTCTAGCTCGTTAGCACGTCTAGCTCGTTAGCACGTACAGCTCGTTAGCACGTCTAGCCCGTTAGCACGTACAGCTCGTTAGCACGTAGGACGCACTGATTGGTGTCACCTCAGTTAGTCAATGTGTTACACCTGTGCTGGCTTGTCCATCTCGTTATGGTTGAATATAACATCCAATTGTTAATATTGTAATCAATTAATTTTCCTTAGAATGCTCATTAGTCTTTCAGTTGTTATTCTTCATTTTTTTTATCCTCTTATGTTTATGGTAAATATTGCTGTTTATTTTCATTGTTTTTTTGTTTTCTTTTCCCTGTGAAGCCATTGTGTTTCATCCATGTCTGAAATATGCTGTATAAATAAAGCTTGATTTGAACATATAAAACTAATGAACCCAATGACTGACAATCAACAGACTTTTGCAAAACTAATGAACAAATATGTGCAAAAGCAACACGTATCTTGGTCCATCTTAGTATGAAAAACAGTATAAATTCAGTATATCTTCCACTATGTCAATATAGTGCTGGTATGTAAGTTTAGTATCACTTTTCAACCAACCCAGTTCATTTGTTGAAAATGAAAAATGTTGAAATCAACAATATGTTAAAGGATTCAACTACTGGAAACTGAAACAAACAATTGGATCAAACAGATCAATCCTACTGGACATTGGGTTTGATTCAGACCCTGCCAGCATGGCCAGAGATGTAACTTATAACCACAGAACCACCCCAGACCTTTCATGCCTAAAAACACCTAAGTATTAGATTTACTGCCATGGTCTAGTATGTCACTGCATCAGACACCATTCACAATGCTGGCTGAGGTACGAGTAAAACATGACATATTATTTCCTAACCATTCACAATGCTGGCTGAGGTACTAGTAAAACATGACATATTATTTCATAATTGTCAAAAAATCCCCACTCCTTAATCAACTGGTCTCTCTCTGTTTAACCAGAATAACGTGAGTTGTGACCTTCAGACTGTTAGACTGTTAGTCCATAATCAACTAGTCTCTCACTGAGACAGCTTTGATGGCCCAATAAATGTTTCTGCCAGCCAATGTGATAATTCCTGTACAGTACATGTGTAGAAGGATATTTCCAGTGCAGTACATGTGTAAAGGGTGTAGAGGGATAATCCCAGTGCAGTACATGTGTAAAGGGTGTAGAGGGATAATCCCAGTGCAGTACATGTGTAAAGGGTGTAGAGGGATCGTTCCAGTACACCGGTTATTGACTGGAGACTTAAAAAGCTGAAAACAGGTCCCTAGTGGAATGACAACAACATGGCTGCTTGTTAAAGAAGAGATGGAGAAAGAGACAGAGATAACCATATACATTGCACATGGACCGTAAGAAATCCTGAATGTAATGAAATGCCTGGAGGGGATGTGTTAGTTCATAACCCATCATTTATACCTGTTAATTCATAACCCATCATTTATACCTGTTAGTTCATAACCCATCATTTATACCTGTTAATTCATAACCCATCATTTATACCTGTTAATTCATAACCCATCATTTATACCTGTTAATTCATAACCCATCATTTATACCTGTTAATTCATAACCCATCATTTATACCTGTTAATTCATAACCCATCATTTATACCTGTTAATTCATAACCCATCATTTATACCTGTTAATTCATATCCCATCATTTATACCTGTTAATTCATATCCCATCATTTATACCTGTTAATTCATAACCCATCATTTATACCTGTTAATTCATAACCCATCATTTATACCTGTTAATTCATAACCCATCATTTATACCTGTTAATTCATAACCCATCATTTATACCTGTTAATTCATAACCCATCATTTATACCTGTTAATTCATAACCCATCATTTATACCTGTTAATTCATAACCCATCATTTATACCTGTTAGTTCATAACCCATCATTTATACCTGTTAATTCATAACCCATCATTTATACCTGTTAATTCATAACCCATCATTCATACCTGTTAGTTCATAACCCATCATTTATACCTGTTAATTCATAACCCATCATTTATACCTGTTAATTCATAACCCATCATTTATACCTATTAGTTCATAACCCATCATTTATACCTGTTAGTTCATAACCCATCATTTATACCTGTTAATTCATAACCCATCATTTATACCTGTTAATTCATAACCCATCATTTATACCTGTTAATTCATAACCCATCATTTATACCTGTTAGTTCATAACCCATCATTTATACCTGTTAATTCATAACCCATCATTTATACCTGTTAGTTCATAACCCATCATTTATACCTGTTAATTCATAACCCATCATTTATACCTGTTAATTCATAACCCATCATTTATACCTGTTAGTTCATAACCCATCATTTATACCTGTTAATTCATAACCCATCATTTATACCTGTTAATTCATAACCCATCATTTATACCTGTTAGTTCATAACCCATCATTTATACCTTTTGCTTGAAAGGGGTGGTTCAGGCAGGCTGGCCCGCTCCCTAACCATACTTCTTACTTGACAGGAACTAATGGGGATCCATAATAAACCCCAGGAAGAGTAGCTGCTGCCTTGACAGGAAATAATGGGGATCCATAATAAACCCCAGGAAGAGTAGCTGCTGCCTTGACAGGAAATAATGGGGATCCATAATAAACCCCAGGAAGAGTAGCTGCTGCCTTGGCAGGAACTAATGGGGATCCATAATAAACCCCAGGAAGAGTATCTGCTGCCTTGGCAGGAACTAATGGGGATCCATAATAAACCCCAGGAAGAGTAGCTGCTGCCTTGACAGGAATTAACGGGGATCCATAATAAACCCCAGGAAGAGTAGCTGCTGCCTTGGCAGGAACTAATGGGGATCCATAATAAACCCCAGGAAGAGTAGCTGCTGCCTTGACAGTAACTAATGGAGATCCTTAATAAAAACCCAGGAAGAGTAGCTGCTGCCTTGGCAGGAACTAATGGTGATCCATAATCAATACAAATACTTGTATCAATATATTTGTGTCTCTTTACTCTCGGATTCTAAAATGCTAATTAGCATCAAAGTAGACGACATGCAAGACTACAAATCCCTGCAAGCTCCTGCATGTCATCTCTAGCCAACACCTTTCACAGAACAGTTCACTGAATTGTCCATTGAAATACATTTTGACAATTTAATCATTGATACATTAAGGCCTGATTGGTGGAGTGCTGCAGAGACGGTTGTCCTTTTGGAAGGTTCTCCCATCTCCACAGAGGAACTCTGGAGCTCTGTCAGAGTGAACATCGGGTTCTTGTTCACCTCCCTGACCAAGGCCCTTCTCCCACGATTTCTCAGTTTGGCCAGGCGGCCAGCTCTAGGAAGAGTCTTGGTGGTTCCAAACTTCTTCCATTTAAGAATGATGGAGGCAACTGTGTTCTTGGGGACCTTCAATGCTGCAGACATTTTTTGGTACCCTTCCCCAGATCTGTGCCTCGACACAATCCTGTCTCAGAGCTCTATGGACAATTCCTTTGACCTCATGGCTCGGTTTTTTGTTCTGACATGCACTGTAAACTGTGGGATCTTATATAGACAGTTGTGTGCCTTTTCTAATCATGTCTAATCAATTGAATTTAACACAAGTGGACTCCAATCAAGTTGTAGAAACATTTCAAGGAAGATCAATTGAATCAGGATGCATCTGAGCTCAATTTCGAGTCTCATAGCAAAGGGTCTGAATACTTAAGTAAATACATTTGGAAAAATGTTTTTTTTAAATGATTTTGTTTTCTCATTATGGGTTATTGTGATGTCATTATGGGGTATTGATTATTCAATTATGAAATTATTCAACTTTAGAATAAGGCTGTAATGTAACTAAATGTTTAAAAAGTGAAGGGGTCTGAATACTTAATGGTAGACTTTCTACCACTGGCAGAGTTTTCTACCGCTGGCAGTTTTGTACACAGTCATGTGATATGTGGTATAGAAGAGTCCAATCTTAGGAGAGTACATGGGAGGCACTATACTGTGTGTCTGCAGGTGTCTATCTGGTCAAAACCACTGATACAGGAGCTCCTCCACCCTCTGGTGGGATGGATCATGTCTACAGAGAAACCTAGATTCAAATACTTAGATTTGTGTGTATTGGGTATATGTTGTGAAATTGTTAGATATTACTTATTAGATATTACTGCACTGTCTGAGATAGAAACACAAGCATTTCACTACACCCGCAATAACATCTGCTAAACACGTGTATGTGACCAATAAAATGTGATTTGATTTGAAATAAACGTCCTATTTATCAAAGGTGCTTTTGTCTGGGGTCAAAATGACTCCAAATGATTTGAATTTGTTAAAAGTCCATATTGATACAGAAACACTAAACCATGATATAGATTTATTAAGAACAAGTTGATTTACAAAGTCATGAAAATTTGGAAGAATTGAATAAACCACATTTTGGCTATGATAAAAGATATGCTGTTGGCGGGGCTCCCTGCCTGTGCCATTAAACCCCTACAACTCATCCAGAACGCCGCAGCCCGTCTGGTGTTCAACCTTCCCAAGTTCTCTCACGTCACCCCGCTCCTCCGCTCTCTCCACTGGCTTCCAGTTGAAGCTCGCATCCGCTACAAGACCATGGTGCTTGCCTACGGAGCTGTGAGGGGAACGGCACCTCCGTACCTTCAGGCTCTGATCAGGCCCTACACCCAAACAAGGGCACTGCGTTCATCCACCTCTGGCCTGCTCGCCTCCCTACCTCTGAGGAAGCACAGTTCCCGCTCAGCCCAGTCAAAACTGTTCGCTGCTCTGGCACCCCAATGGTGGAACAAGCTCCCCTCACGACGCCAGGACAGCGGAGTCAATCACCACCTTCCGGAGACACCTGAAACCCCACCTCTTTAAGGAATACCTAGGATAGGATAAAGTAATCCTTCTAACCCCCCCCTTAAAAGATTTAGATGCACTATTGTAAAGTGGTTGTTCTACTGGATATTATAGGTGAATGCACCAATTTGTAAGTCGCTCTGGATAAGAGCGTCTGCTAAATGACTTAAATGTAAATGTAAATGTAATATGCCTCTGGGGTCAAAATGATCCATGTCAGAAGTATGGTTCAACGCAAATATGTAGTGGGTGTAAAGTTTGTTTTAAATTCTCACTCATTAAAAACGAATCAATCAACACATGCTTCTCTTTGAACGACTTAATGTAATATTAATATTTTATGAAATAAATGAAAAATAAACGTTTGGTTCCTCAACTGCGTTGCCCCCTCCAGTCAGCAGATGGCGATGTGCGTCTTTTAGGTTCAGGCGATGCTGCCAGTGTGACGTATAATCTAGTGGACGGGACGCTCCTTCAACAACAACAGCTAGTCAGACACCTCGGTAGCTTTCTAGCAAACATAGCTACAACATTCACGCTCTTTACACTGTTTTGGTGTATATTAGTCGATGTGTATTAAACACACTTCTGTCGTATATACTTGTTGGCCCATTCAATTATATATTTACGTTGTTTGTCAGCTAGCTGGTTTGCTAAGTTAGCTTAGAACTAGGCTAGTCGCTAATGCTAGCTAACATCCCCGACCATGAGTTCACTAAGCTACTCTCCTCCTGTTAAAGAAGAGGAGGTCTGCTGGACGGAGAAAGAAGCTCTTGTGAAAGAGGAGGAGGAAGAGAAAGATGTTACAATACAAAAACAAGTAGAGGGTGAAGCTGTTAGCGTGAAAGAAGAAGAGAAAGACGTTTCAGTTAAAGAAGAGGAAGAGGCGTTCAGAGTGAAAGAGGAGGAGGATGTTACAGTAAAAGAAGAGGAGGAAGAGAAAGAGGAGGGTGCAGTTTTTGGAGTGAAAGAGGAGGAGGGGGAGATGACTGTCACATTGGAGGAAGAAGAGGAGGTTGGAGATCTGTTTAACACCAGTAAGTACCGTCTCTGCAGTCGTTGAACCAATATGCAGTAAAGGGGTTCTACACTTTAATGTTGTTCTGTAGGAATGGCTGAAGCTTCACTGTAACGTGTAGAACATCAAGAGTGGACCATCAACAAAACGTTAACAATTGATCAAATGCATCCAATGACAATGCCTGAAATACTGTAGTCCTCAATATCTCCTATTAGATTAGCCCAAGATGTTCTCTTAAAGGGGCAATCAGCAGTTGTTACATCCATTTAGGGACTTATACATTAATGATATGTACCCATCTGTTTCTTGAATAAATCACTTATAAATGCCTCATGAGCTTAGTTCAACTGTCGTACCCCATCAGAACCCAAAATATAAGCTTTTATTTACTCCAATGTTTGTCAGTAAATATAAACAAACACTGTATATCCTCAAAACATGGTTAAAACTATAATGTTGATATCATGGATGGTTACATTTCTCCAGCTCCATCCCTCAGCTTTTTACTGAAACGGGCAGGGAGTACGCTTTGTTATTGTTTCTACTGCTGATTGCTGCCCCGTTACTCCTCAAGGTCCAAGGACTGTATGTTATTTTCAGAGGTAGACTGGCTCTGGCAGCTAAAATAGTCAAATAATCCATCTAAATGTGAATCGATTCTCAATTGCGATACGTTTCTAGAAACATAAATCGCTGTACTTTCATATCAATTCAGAATAATTTCACACAATACTTAAATATCACATCAAAATTATTTGAAATAATACTTTCATATCACATCAATTATTTCAAATACTTTCACATCAAAATTATTTCAAATAATACTTTCATATCACATCAAAATTATTTAAAATACTTTCACATCAAAATAATTTCACACAATACTTTCATATCACATCAAAATAGGTAACCAGTCGCGATGCCCCAAACATTGAATGCAAGTCAATTTATAACATTTTTGACATGTGTTTTTCTGGATTTTTTGTTATTCTGTCTCTCACTGTTCAAATAAACCTACTATTAAAATTATAGACTGATCATTTCTTTGTCAGTGGGCAAATGTACAAAATCAGCAGGGGATCAAATACTTTTTTCCCTCACTGTAACTCCCAATCACGGCCAGTTGTGACACAGCCTGGACTCGAACCAGGGTGTCTGTAGTGACGCCTCAAGCACTGAGATACAGTGTTTTAGACCGCTGCACCACTCAGGGGCCCCAACATCATGTTCTAGTGCTGTCCCCAACTAAAATACATCTTGGTCAACCAAGAGTCATCTGTTCTTTCTACCAATCGATTGGTTGAAATGTTATGTATATTTTTCCATATATAGACACAACCCATGTGTTTTTATAAAATCAACTGTATGTACTGAACTGGTCTGATGCTTTAAGCACACTGTTTGACCAAATAATTAAGACACACAAATGACTCGAGGGATGACTCAAACCTTTTCCATTTCGAGTGGCAATTTATCTGACCATTTCTACTGATCTGGTGCCAGTTAGGATTTTCATATGCACATTTTCATGGAAGATTTTAAAATCATTGTCTGTGATTAATCTACATTCTATCTAAATCTAAAAGAAAATTATACAAATCTAAAAGTAACTTTTATTGCCATTGCCAACTATGTAAAAATAGCCTACATAAAACCAACAAATAAAAACATTGCAGCCTGCAGGTAGAAAATATCCTATAAATCACATTTGCTGCACATGGCCTGTCTACAACGAACTTAAAACATATCAACTATCAACTGGGTCCTCCTAAACTTGTGATAGCAAGCCTGCAACATTGTATAAAATATTCTGGGCCTTATTCCCTGCCAGTGAGTTCTGGACAGACACAGCTGTAGGCTATTTGTGCAAAGGATAAGAAGTAATCAGGTCTTTTATGACATTTCCACTGGATCAGAGCATTACATTTTTCCCTTTTATGCTGAGTGTTTATCGAAAGGGTGAGAGCTGGAAATATATTTTTTAAATACTTTGAGGAACTATTCTCATTTGCAATTGATTTTGATTAGACTTTGTTTACTTGCTTTTTGATGTGAAGAAAATAATACTTTGAGAAGCTCCACAACTCATTAGTGGTGGTGCGTTAAGACAATCAGAAATACTATCAGACATCCCCAAATGGGCACATTTATAGACCTACATTTGCACACAGGCCAGGTAGACTAGTCCTACTTCTATATGTGTAACCAGGTAGACTAGTCCTACTTCTATATGTGTAACCAGGTAGACTAGTCCTACTTCTATATGGGTAACCAGGTAGACTAGTCCTACTTCTATATGTGTAATTAGGTAGACTAGTCCTACTTCTATATGTGTAACCAGGTAGACTAGTCCTACTTCTATATGTGTAACCAGGTAGACTAGTCCTACTTCTATATGTGTAACCAGGTAGACTAGTCCTACTTCTATATGTGTAACCAGGTAGACTAGTCCTACTTCTATATGTGTAACCAGGTAGACTAGTCCTACTTCTATATGTGTAACCAGGTAGACTAGTCCTACTTCATATGGGTAACCAGGTAGACTAGTCCTACTTCTATATGTGTAACCAGGTAGACTAGTCCTACTTCTATATGTGTAACCAGGTAGACTAGTCCTACTTCTATATGGGTAACCAGGTAGACTAGTCCTACTTCTATATGGGTAACCAGGTAGACTAGTCCTACTTCTATATGTGTAACCAGGTAGACTAGTCCTACTTCTATATGTGTAACCAGGTAGACTAGTCCTACTTCTATATGTGTAACCAGGTAGACTAGTCCTACTTCTATATGGGTAACCAGGTAGACTAGTCCTACTTCTATATGTGTAACCAGGTAGACTAGTCCTACTTCTATATGGGTAACCAGGTAGACTAGTCCTACTTCTATATGTGTAACCAGGTAGACTAGTCCTACTTCTATATGTGTAACCAGGTAGACTAGTCCTACTTCTATATGGGTAACCAGGTAGACTAGTCCTACCTCTATATGTGTAACCAGGTAGACTAGTCCTACTTCTATATGGGTAACCAGGTAGACTAGTCCTACTTCTATATGTGTAACCAGGTAGACTAGTCCTACTTCTATATGGGTAACCAGGTAGACTAGTCCTACTTCTATATGTGTAACCAGGTAGACTAGTCCTACTTCTATATGGGTAACCAGGTAGACTAGTCCTACTTCTATATGTGTAACCAGGTAGACTAGTCCTACTTCTATATGTGTAACCAGGTAGACTAGTCCTACTTCTATATGGGTAACCAGGTAGACTAGTCCTACTTCTATATGGGTAACCAGGTAGACTAGTCCTACTTCTATATGTGTAACCAGGTAGACTAGTCCTACTTCTATATGTGTAACCAGGTAGACTAGTCCTACTTCTATATGGGTAACCAGGTAGACTAGTCCTACTTCTATATGGGTAACCAGGTAGACTAGTCCTACTTCTATATGTGTAACCAGGTAGACTAGTCCTACTTCTATATGTGTAACCAGGTAGACTAGTCCTACTTCTATATGGGTAACCAGGTAGACTAGTCCTACTTCTATATGGGTAACCAGGTAGACTAGTCCTACTTCTATATGTGTAACCAGGTAGACTAGTCCTACTTCTATATGGGTAACCAGGTAGACTAGTCCTACTTCTATATGGGTAACCAGGTAGACTAGTCCTACTTCTATATGGGTAACCAGGTGTGCGTCCTTACTCAACATTGACAGGAGTGTTTCAAACAAAAGACAATTAATAAATTGACAACTGACGCATCTTGCGGGGTCAGGTCTGGGTGGTCTGCCAGGGGCCGTTTCATTTAGTATCCGTTTGGGTCGGCATTGAGAATGATTGTATTTTCCCATAGTATGTTGTACCGAAGTTGAAAGGGAGTGTAACTTTATGACTATTGTTGGATTCAGGCTAAACTTTGAACATTGAGATATTAACCTGTTACATCTAGACGTTCCGCTAGCGGAACACCTGCTCCAATATCCAATGATGGGCGTGGCGCGAATTACAAATTCCTCAAAAATCCGAAAACTTCCATTTTTCAAACATATGACTATTTTACACCATTTTAAAGACAAGACTCTCCTTTATCTAACCACACTGTCCGATTTCAAAAAGGCTTTACAACGAAAGCAAAACATTAGATTGTCAGGAGAGTACCCAGCCAGAAATAATCAGACACCCATTTTTCACCTGACCCCGCAAGATGGGTCAGTTTTGGCAATTTTAGCAGACATAGAAAGGGGCCTATATTGGAGACCAAAAGTCGTCTGGCACACTGCTTAGAGTTTCAACAACATGAATAACTTATTTCTAGCTTACAATCATCGATGTTACTACTAATGTGAAAACAAGACAATATATGACTATTCTTGCTCATTTTAAGACAAATGTCAAGTAATCATTACATTCATTACAAACGTCAATTGTTGTACAACATCATGGCTACGCTGTTGGCATCACCTTTTACAGTGGATTTTCGCTGTTGTGGGCCTTTAACCATCTGTCTGACTTTGTTGTTCACACAGGAGAGAGACGGGACTATCGTGGATCCTCTGGGGAGCCTCAACAACCTCATGATGCTGACAAGGCAGAGAAGAGTCTCTCCACATCAGAACACCTCAATAAACGCCAGCGGAGAACCACAGGGAAAAGATCTCACCGCTGCTTTGACTGTGGGAAAAGATGCACCTCATCAGGCATTAAACTACACCGGAGAATTCACACAAGGGATAATTCTCACTGCTGCTCTGATTGTGGGACATTTTTTAAATCTTCATCAGAACTCAAAATACACCTGAGAAATCACACAAAAGAGAAACCTTACTTCTGCTCTGACTGTGGGAAGAGTTTTCCTCTGTCAACCAGCCTGATATCACACCAGAGAACACACACAAGAGAGAAACCTTATAGCTGTGATCAATGTGGGAGGAGTTTTCCTATTTTAATCGCCCTGATATCACACCAGAGAACACACACAGGAAAGAAACCGTATAGCTGTGATCAATGTGGGAAGAGTTTTGCTTCACCTGGCGGCCTGACAGCACACCAGAGAACACACACAGGAGAGAAACCTTTTGGCTGTAATCAATGTGGGAAGAGTTTTACTCTGCTAAGCAGCCTGATATACCACCAGAAAACACACACGGTAGAGAAACCTTATAGCTGTGCTCAATGTGGGAAGAGTTTTACTTGTTCTAGCATGCTGACTAGACACCATAGAACACACACAGGAGAGAAACCTTATAGCTGTAATCAATGTGAGAAGAGATACTCTCAAAAACGTTCTCTGATTAAACATCAGAAAATACATACATGAAGGAGTTGTTCCATGATATCAATGAATTAATGTCACAATGTAGAATGTTTTAACATTGTAGAAGGAGTATTTTAATGATGTCACAATGTAGAATGTTTTAACATTGTAGTAGGAGTATTTTAATGATGTCACAATGTAGAACCCTAAACGTTTGTCCCCTGTTCTATTGATTTCAACATGATATGGATATTAGCCTCAGGGGGAAATCCAGGCTCCGAATTGAAAGAGTTACTATTTATGAGATTTAACAAAAAATGACAAACAAAAAAAGAGTTGTGTTACACTTACCACGTTGGTGACCCACTTGAATCAAAATGCAACACTTCAAAATGTAGCCAGCTGTTTTCTACAAGTTGTCCTCTAACCAGGGATGTACACATTACTCCCAGATTCCATGTGGTTTTTCAGCTGTTCGTTTTAACAGGATGTGCAACCTCATGTCCCTCCTCTTGCATAATTGATTTCAACATGATATCGATGAGTGATGACAAATAAGTTCCTTTGTTTAGCGACCCCTAAATTTAAATGCATCACTCCAAAATGTAGCTGACTTTCTTCTGCAGGTTGTCCTCTAACCAGTGAGGTAAAATATATCTCCCATTTCCATGTGTTTATTTTAGTTGTGTTAGTTTCAACAGCACGTACAACCTGATTTCCCCCCTAATCGATATCAGTGATTTATTGCTACTTGTCAAAACAACAGCGTTTCTGGTGCAGTTTATAAGGTGCTTGTTTTAAAAATTACAAGTAATATGATTATTGTGGCAGATGTTTGTGTATATAGCACATGTTATGTTTAGGTTTTCAATTCATCCCAAACTGTTTCTGCTTATTGGTTATTGATTTGGACACGTTAAAACTGTGTTTTGACATTGTGGATATCCCACCTAGCAACATGTAATTGAAAAGACGTTGAAAAGAAGACTATGCCAAGTTTTTTCAGTGACTTGAAAACAACTTAATTTCAACTTAGTTGCAGGTAGCCTAGTGGTTAGAGCGTTGGGCCGTCATTGAAAATCAGAATTTGTTCATAACTGACTTATTGACAATTATTGCCTACCGGGGAACAGAGGGTTAACTGCCATGTTCAGGTGCAGAACGACAGATTTACCTTGTCAGCTCGCGATTCAATCCAGCAACCTTTCGGTTACTGTTAAATGAAGGTTAAAATAAAGAAATAAATACACATGGACGCAGTATAATCATTTGGTCTGTAATCAATTTTATTAACAATCCTACATCACTCCAGTATTTCTTCACAACATTCAAGCGTTAATTGTCTTTATTCCACTACTGAAGAATCATGTCTCACATCACCTCATATTTCAAACATTCAGCCTGACAAAATATACGTTTTATTATTCCATGCCTCACCATTAAGTTAATTATTGCCAATACATATTAACCAAGGGGTGTACATTTGATCACAATTTATTTTGACTTTTTCCGTATTGGAGATGAGTTTTGTTTGGGCTCGTTCCAAGGGGACCAGAGTTCTAGAAGCTAGTGAGTTTTAGGAAGACGAGAGTTCTAGAAGCTAGTGAGTTTTAGGAAGACGAGAGTTCTAGAAGCTAGTGAGTTTTAGGAAGACGAGAGTTCTAGAAGCTAGTGAGTTTTAGGATTCTATAGAAAGAAGAGAAAAAGGAGAAAAAAATATTTCAATTGTATATTATTATTTAGAAATACGTGTGTTTTTCTTGTTTTTAATTGTTGACAGGAGGTGAAGCATTTTAGTTGATTTTAATATGAAATGGAAGTTGTTTTCTGTTGGTGGTGAGCAAACTTGTCCAACAAAAATATAGTATATATTTGTTGTCTTAAGGTGTTACAGGCTTTGGTTTTTCCATTTATGTTTTGAGGTTGGACTTTAGCACGTCTAGCTCGTTAGCACGTATAGCTCGTTAGCACGTATGGCTCGTTAGCACGTCTAGCCCGTTAGCACGTATGGCCCGTTAGCACGTCTGGCTCGTTAGCACGTCTGGCTCGTTAGCACGTCTAGCTCGTTAGCACGTCTAGCTCCGTCAGCGCGTCTAGCTCGTTAGCACGTCTAGCTCCGTCAGCACGTCTAGCTCGTCCAGCACGTCTAGCTCGTTAGCACGTAGGGACGCACTGATTGGTGTCACCTCGTTAGTCAGTATGTGTTACACCTGTGCATCTCGTTAGTGGGAAGGTGTTTCACCTGAGCTGGTCCAGGTTCTATTTAAGAGTGTCTGGCCCAGTGCTCCAGTTGTCTTGATACATGTGGAGAGTCAACACCTTTAGTTGCTCCACCTTTTTGGTTTACTTCCTGTCTTTAAGTTTGGTGTGGGTTTTTATGTTGTTTTCCTCTTCTTGGGCAGATTCAGTGGGTCTCATGGTGGGTGTCTTTTAGATCCCAGTTGTTGTTACTAGTCAACTTTCAGTGGACACCCCCATAGTGTCTTTCAGAACCCCTCCTAAAAAACAAGTTATATTTTGGGTTGGATGTTGCATCCAATTAATATTTTAGTCAATGTCATTTCCTTAGAATGTTCATTAGTCTTTCAGTTGTTAGTCTTCTGTTTGTTGTGTTCTAAATATTTTCATTTTTATTTTTTTTCTCCTGTGAAGCCATTGTGTTGCATCCGTGTCTGAAATGTGCTGTATAAATAAAACTTAATTTGATTTCAACAAATGAACCCAATGACTGACCAATCAACAAACTATTGGTCCACCTTAGTATGAAAAACAGTATCAATCCCACTTTTCCAGCCTGCTGAAGGCGTGGTGGAGTGGTAAACACCACCCCCGGCTCTACCAGGGGCTTGAGGTGGTCTCCCACAGCTCTGCTTATGTCATGTTCTGTGGCCTTGCTGTTCCATTTCTTGACTGCCCCTGCAACACAGAAACACATTTAGTCATATTATATAAAACACAGAGCCGGTTTCACATAGAAGGCTTAAGCTTAGTCCCAGACTAAAATGCTTGTTTGAGCTGTCTTAAGTCTGTGCAAGTCGCTTTGAGTTATGTTAAAATAGTGGTAGATTTAGCCTGTTCTGGACAAATCAAAGGCGATTGCAAGAGGGAGGATTAGAGCTTCTCCAGGACTAAATGGAAGCTTACATGAATCTTTCAGAGGCAGGTTTAACTTCTGCTTAGTGCTGTTTGTGAGGGAGCCTGGACTATGTGGAATGTCTAAATGAAGACCAACATGCACTACAGAGGCCAGCCACACCAGTACCTGTGGATAGGAGTAATCCATTACATTACTTTGAGGCCGCTTTCGTATGTACAAAGAAAATGCATTGGAGCACTGGGCCAGAAACTCTTAAATAGAACCTGGACCAGCTCAGGTGAAACACCTTCCCACATATCTCTGCTTGAGCCTAGACTTTCCTCTCTGTCTCAAAGAGGAAGGCCTTCACCCAATTCTCTCCAAGTTCTGATCACTGTGAGGTTTTTGGCATCTGGAATCTTTCATTGTGAAACTGGTGATTTGTGTCGGTGCCAGTGAAGCAACTGTGTGTTTAATAGTTCACAAAGTCTGCAGGAGGAGTCTTTACATCTAGTTTCCTGATAATGCTGGTCAAGCCAACTATAAAGTCTGCAGGAGGAGTCTTTACATCTAGTTTCCTGATGCTGCTGGTCAAGCCAACTATAAAGTCTGCAGGAGGAGTCTTTACATCTAGTTTCCTGATGCTGCTGGTCAAGCCAACTATAAAGTCTGCAGGAGGAGTCTTTACATCTAGTTTCCTGATGCTGCTGGCCAAGCCAACTATAAAGTCTGCAGTAATCCTGATAATAATGCAGATATCTCACCTCTAGTTGTTGTTTCTTCCTGTAATCCTGATAATAATGCAGATATCTCACCTCTAGTTGTTGTTTCTTCCTGTAATCCTGATAATAATGCAGATATCTCACCTCTAGCTGTTGTTTCTTCCTGTAATCCTGATAATAATGCAGATATCTCACCTCTAGTTATCCCTTTACACTTTAAGAGTGTGCTCCTAATCTCAGCTCGTTACCTGTATAAAAGACACCTGGGAGCCAGAAATCTTTCTGATTGAGAGGGGGTCAAATACTTATTTCCCTCACTAAAATGCTAATCAATTTATAACATTTTTGACATGCATTTTTCTGGATTTTTTGTTGTTGTTATTCTGTCTCTCACTGCTCAAATAAACCTACTATTACAATTATAGACTGATTATTTCTTTGTAAGTGGGCAAATGTACAAAATCAGCAGGGGATCAAATACTTTTTCCCCCCACTGTACATCTACATGATGTATTGTTACACCATGTAGGAGCAGTATAGACCTAGTCTGTTCATTATATACATCTACATGATGTATTGTTACACCATGTAGGAGCAGTATAGACCTAGTCTGTTCATTATGTACATCTACATGATGTATTGTTACACCAAAAAAAAAGGGAAA
Organism: Salmo salar; assembly: GCF_905237065.1. Classification (NCBI taxonomy): domain Eukaryota; kingdom Metazoa; phylum Chordata; class Actinopteri; order Salmoniformes; family Salmonidae; genus Salmo; species Salmo salar. Next base: position 61,598 of record NW_025547645.1, read on the forward strand.
TTATATTATTTTATACTAATACAATTGCTCAGAGAAAGAGATTTAGTTTAACATGTAATTCTCAAAAGGCAGGGGTCTGAATTATTGCTACCCATGTTTTCAATACTCCAGCACTCTCCCCTTGGGAGGATAATGACACTGAAATGTTTTATGAGATTAGAGAACACATTGGGTGGTATCTTAGACCATTCCTCCATACAGAATCTCTCCATGTCCTTGTTTTATTTAGTCTGTCTTGTGGACTGCCCTTTTCAATTCAAACCACAGGTTTTCAATGGAGTTCAAGTCCGAAGACTGAGTTGGCCATAGAACATTTTTGATTTTGTGCCCAATTTACAGTTTCTTTGTTTTGCTGGAAGATCCACTTATGGCCAAGTTTCAGCCTCCTAGCAGAGAGGTAACCAGGTTTTGGGCTAAAATATCCTGGTAGTGGTTAAAGTTGATTTATTTGATACATTTTTGCTCATCTTTATCAAGGGTATTAATAACTAGGTGCTTATTTTGATATCTAGTTTTTTGACTGAGTCAGAAATACAGATGTGGAGTAGATGTAGAGTTTGTTTTAAATTCTCATAAAAAAATGAACTAATCAAACAACACTTGTTGCTCTTTGTACGTGTTGATATAATATTCATATTTAATAGAGAAAAAAACGTTTCCCTGAACTGCTTTATAATATTATAATTCAATGAAGAATAAAAATAGTTTTCCCTCCTCAACTGCGTTTCCTCCCTCCAGACAGCAGATGGCGATATGTGTCTTTCAGGCGATGTTTCTAGTGTGACGTATAATCTAGTGGACGGAACGCTTCTTCAACAACTGCAGCCACCTCGGTAGCTCGCTAGCCGACAAAGTCGGAACATTCAAGTTCTTTAGACAATTTCGTGGTTTATTTGTCACTTTGCTTTAAACATACTTATGTGGAAACAACTAGCTAACCCATTTAATTTAATATTTACGTTGTAAGTCAACTAGCTGGCTGGTTAAGTTAGCACTAGCCTAGCTAGCTAACATACCGACCATGAGTTCACTAAGCTACTCTCCTCCTGCTAAAGAAGAGGAGGTCTGCTGGACGGAGAAAGAAGCTCTGGTGAAAGAGGAGGAGGAAGAGGAGGCTGTTACAATACAAAAACAAGTAGAGGGTGAGGCTGTTACCGTGAAAGAAGAAGAGAAAGACGTTACAGTGAAAGAAGAGGAAGACGCCTTCAGAGTGAAAGAAGAGGAAGACGCCTTCAGAGTGAAAGAGGAGGAGGATGTTACTGTGAAAGAAGAGGAGAAAGACGTTTCCGTGAAAGAGGAGGAGGATGTTACTGTGAAAGAAGAGGAGGAAGATGCAGTTTTTGGAGTGGAGGATGAAGTGAAAGAAGATGAAGACGTTTTTGGAATTAAGGCTGAAGAGGGGGAGATTACTGTCACATTAGAGGAGGACGAAGAAGAGAAGACTGGAGAACTGATTAACACCAGTAAATACAGTGAGTACTATCTAATAAAACAGGGACATTGATCTGATTAACACCAGTAAATACAGTGAGTACTATCTAATAAAACAGGGACATTGATCTGATTAACACCAGTAAATACAGTGAGTACTATCTAATAAAACAGGGACATTGATCTGATTAACACCAGTAAATACAGTGAGTACTATCTTATAAAACAGGGACACAAACTCTGCAGTTGTTGAACTAATGTGTGATTTTTAAAAGAGCATTCTACACTTGAATATGTTTTTGTACTGTATGAATTGTCCATGACGCCCTACAGTGATTTTGTAAAAAACTTTTCCCGTTGAAAAGTGATATAATAATAAATGAAAACAACTTAACTTTATTGACAACACCCAAATGGATACTGTCATTAACGCGGTTCTTCAACAATTACACATAATACTTAATACTGTAGCTGTTTAGTTACAGTCACATGTTCAACTATCATCAGCTGATCCAGGAAATCATTTTCTGAATGACAGTCACATGACAAACATCACGACATGCAACAACAACCAAAGTGCTTCTTCATTCATTACTCTGGTAAAGACAGTTATGCCGTGCTCCACGTTGGATCCAACATCCCTAGCAAATTGATGTTTATAATGTGTTATTGTCTGGTTGATTTATAGTAGGGTCTCGTTAGTCTGTTTGGATACAGAGATACTTCGCTCATAATGTGTAGAGAACTGTTCCTTGATGGATAGGCTACTGTACAACACACAGAGCTATTTTCCTTTATTCAGGACATTTAGAATGACAACACATTACAGAGTAGCCTAGTGGGATTATTCACAAAATTATCTGGTGATCAGGTTATGAAATGTCACGACAGACATTTTAGTTTCCATGTTTCACTTGAAATATTTAATATATAGTCTTAGGTCTATGTTGTTGTTAGGTGAAGTTATGGGTCCTACAGTAGGTCTATGTTATTGTTAGGTGAAGTTATGGTTCCTACAGTAGGTCTATGTTGTTGTTAGGTGATGTTATGGGTCCTACAGTAGGTCTATGTTGTTGTTAGGTGAAGTTATGGGTCCAACAGTAGGTCTATGTTGTTGTTAGGTGAAGTTATGGGTCCTACAGTAGGTCTATGTTGTTATTAGGTGATGTTATGGGTCCTACAGCAGGTCTATGTTGTTGTTAGGTGAAGCTATGGGCCAATTTGTTAAACACTTGGTGTACAAACCCTTATTGTCAGGCTGATGTTAAAGCTAGCCAAAGAGCATTTTACTAGTTGAAGTGTTTTTTTAAAGTATAAAGCAGTTGATTTGCGACAATAACACAAACATATTAAGCAGGTGATTCAAGCGAGCCTTACAATTATAATCTTAAACTAGTGTGAAATGCACTCATAATCAACCTGTAAATGGAGGCTATATTTGCTGTCAGCCTATGAGAACTCCCCTGAGTTTCCCCCACGGTGGTGAATTAGTGAATAGACACAGAGCTTAATGTGAGTTTCCTTGAGTAGCACTCCTGATCTTGCGCTCTAATATTCAGAATGCTTTGTGAAAAACTAAAATCTTTGTTCACTATTTTTGCTCCATGCAGATATTCTACATCCATAACTAGTGGTTTCCTCATTACCAGATATACTACATCCATAACTAGTGGTTTCCTCAATTTCCAGATATACTACATCCATAACTAGTGGTTTCCTCGTTACCAGATATACTACATCCATAACTAGTGGTTTCCTCATTACCAGATATACTACATCCATAACTAGTGGTTTCCTCATTACCAGATATACTACATCCATAACTAGTGGTTTCCTCATTACCAGATATACTACATCCATAACTAGTGGTTTCCTCATTACCAGATATACTACATCCATAACTAGTGGTTTCCTCATTAGCAGATATACTACATCCATAACTAGTGGTTTCCTCATTAGCAGGGAGGAGTTTCTGTAATCAAATTGTGTGTGCTTTGCCCTCGTGCTGAAAGGACCTATATTGGAGACCAAAAGTCATCTGGCACACTGCTTAGAGTTACAACAACTTTAATAACTTATTTGTAGTTACTACTAATGTGAAAACAAGACTAAATATGACTTGTTGCTAACTTGACTGTCTTAATTGTCAAATAATTTAACAGATATGAATTGTTGTACAACTTCACGGGTATGCTCTGGGCATCACCTCAAATAAACAGTCTCAGACCTGCAGACCTGCTGTTTTCAACTCTCTAGAGACAGCAGGAGCGGTAGATATACTCTCAATGATCAGCTATGAAAAGCCAACTGACATTTACTCCTGGGGTCCTGACCTGTTGCACCCTCGACAACTACTGTGATTATTGTTATTTGACCATGCTGGTCATTTATGAACAATTTAACATCTTGGCCATATTCTGTTATAATATCCACCCGGCACAGCCAGAAGAGGACTGGCCACCCCTCATAGCCTGGTTCCTCTCTAGGTTTCTTCCTAGGTTTTGGCCTTTCTAGGGAGTTTTTCCTAGCCACCGTGCTTCTACACCTGCATTGCTCGCTGTTTGGGGTTTTAGGCTGGGTTTCTATACAGCACTTTGTGACATCAGCTGATGTAAGAAGGGCTATATAAATACATTTGATTTGATTTCTGCTGTTGTGGGCCTTTAACCGTCTGTCTGACTTTGTCATTCACACAGGAGAGAGACGTGACTATCGGGGATCCTCCTGGGAGCCTCAATAACATCATGATGCTGAAGAGGCAGAGAAAAGTCTCTCCAGATCAGAACTCCTAAAGAAACACCAGCAGAGACCCACAGGGAAGAAATCTAACTGCTGCTCTGACTGTGGGAAGAGATTCAACACTTCATCAGACCTTAAAATACATCAAAGAATTCACACTGGAGAGAAACCTTACAGCTGTGATCAATGTGGGAAGAGATTTACCAGATCTAGCTATCTCACTATACATCAGAGAATACACACAGGAGAGAAACCATATAGCTGTGATCAATGTGGAAAGAGTTTCGGTGCATCTGGCTGTCTGACAAAACACCAGAGAACACACACAGGAGAGAAACCTTATAGCTGTAGTCAATGTGGAAAGAGTTTCTGTATATCTGGCTCTCTGACTGAACACCAGAGAACACACACAGGAGAGAAATCTTATAGCTGTGATCAATGTGGGAAGAGTTTTTCTCGGCAATACAGCCTGATAGTACACCAGCGGGGACACACAGGAGAGAAACCTTATAGCTGTGATCAATGTGGGAAGAGTTTTACTCAGCTAAACAGCCTGATAGTACACCAGCGGACACACACAGGAGAGAAACCTTATAGCTGTGATCAATGTGGGAAGAGTTTTACTACATCTAGCTATCTAACTATACACCAGAGAACACACACAGGAGAGAAACCTTATATCTGTGATCAATGTGGGAAGAGTTTTACTCAGCTAAACAGCCTGATAGTACACCAGAGAACACACACAGGAGAGAAAGCTTATAGCTGTGACCAATGTGGAAAGAGTTTCGGTACATCTGGCTGTCTGACAAAACACAAGAGAACACACACAGGAGAGATACCTTATAGCTGTAATCAATGTGGGAAGAGATACTCTAATAAAAAATCTCTGACTAAACATCAGAAAATACATGGAGTTGTTTCATGATATCAATGAAATAATGTAAAATGTTTTTAATATTGTGGAAGTATTTTAGTAACGTCACAATATAGAATGTTTTAACATTGTAGTAGCAGTATTTTAAGGAATGAATGTAGAACCCTAAATGTTCAGTTGATATTAGCCTCAGTGGAAAGTAAAATCCAGGCTCTGAATTGAAAGAGTTACTATTTATGAGATGTAACAAAAAGTGACTAACAAAAATAGAGTTGTGTTACACTTACCACGTTGGTCACCCACTTGAATCAAAATGCAACACTTCAAAATGTTTAGGTTTTCAATATATCCCAAACTGTTTCTGCATATTGGTTATTGATTTGGACACGTTAAAACTGTGTTGTGACATTGCGCTATTCTCATTTAGCAAAATGTCATTCAAAAGACGTTGAAAATAAGACTATATATATGTTCGCTTGTAGTTCAAAGTGAAAGTTGAAAAGATGTATTTTCGGTCGTTCTTTCAATGACTTGAAAACAACTTAATTTCAAGGTACTTGCAGCCTATACATAAGGACGCAGTGTAATAAATTGGTCTATAATAAAAAAAAATGTAACAATCTTACATCACTCCAGTATTTATTTACAACATCCAAGTGTTATATGTCTTTATTCCACTTCTGAAGAAGCAGGTCTCAAATCACCTCATATTTCAAACATTCAGCCTGACAAAAGATACGTGTTTTATTATTCCATGCCTCACCCTTAAGTTAATTATTGCCAATACATATTAACAAAGGGGTGTACATTTGCTTTTCATATTTCATATTTACAATTCATGTAACATTTAGACATCATAATTATTGATGCAACCATCATTATCCTGCTTTTAGAATATCAGGGTTCATTCTCAGATATGCCAACCCAAATGTACTGGAGCATGACATTGGGGACTGGGCCCCGATCCAACAACATGCCTATCGAGATATTGCAGGAGTTTGCTCTTGAAATCAGACATGACTAATACAATTAGATTTTTGTTTGGGGTCGTTCCAAGGGGACGAGAGTTCTAGAAGCTAGTGAGTTTTAGGAAGACGAGAGTTCTAGAAGCTAGTGGGATTTAGGAAGACGAGAGTTCTAGAAGCTAGTGGGATTTAGGAAGAGGAGAGTTCTAGAAGCTAGTGAGTTTTAGGAAGACGAGAGTTCTAGAAGCTAGTGAGTTTTAGGATTCTATAGAAAGAAAAAGGAGAAAAATTATATGATTGTATATTATTATTTAGAAGTACGTTTTTTTTCTTGTTTTTAATTGTTGACAGCAAGTTGTTTTCTGTTGGTGGTGAGCAAACTTGTCCAACAAAAATATAGGATATATTTGTTGTCATAAGGGGGAAGGTGCTACAGGCTTTGGTTTTTCCATTTATGTTTTGTGGTTGGACTTTAGCTTGTTATCACGTCTAGCTCGTTAGCCCGTCTAGCTCGTTAGCACGTCTAGCTCGTTAGCCCGTCTAGCACGTCAGCCCGTCTAGCTCGTTAGCACGTCTCGCTCGTTAGCTCGTCTAGCTCGTTAGCACGTAGGACGCACTGATTGGTGTCACCTCGTTAGTCAGTATGTGTTACACCTGTGCTGGCTTGTCCATCTCGTTAGTGGGAAGGTGTTTCACCTGAGCTGGTCCAGGTTCTATTTAAGAGTGTCTGGCCCAGTGCTCCAGTTGTCTTGATACATGTGGAGAGTCAACACCTTTAGTTGCTCCACCGTTTTGGTTTGCTTCCTGTCTTTAAGTTTGGTGTGGGTTTTTCTTTTGTTTGTCTCTTCTTGGGCAGATTTAGTGGGTCTCATGGTGGGTGTCTTAGGTCCCAGTTGTTGTTACTAGTCAACTTTCAGTGGACACTGAGCGCAAAACACTGACAGGAGATTTACAATGTCTTTTGGGTGATAAAACCTAAAGAGACTGCATTCCAGAGCATAAGTTAATGTTTCTGTTCTATATGGTACCAGGGAGAGATGACCCCAGGGCCAGACCCTGGTCTCTACACAAAGAGTACTGTTTTTACAGCAGATACTGTCTGCTGAGAATTGTAAGTATTTTTCATACAAATCTTAACCTTGTGACCCGTTCTATACATCTGTTGTTTGTGTAGGTTGAAAGGGGTGTGTCTTGGCTATAAAAGACCTTTGTACTTTCATCTGGGGGTGATTCGTCGACCAGCCATCATTATTGTAGAACACTCAATTGATTAACTTTATATGTGTATGTTGTATTGACCTGCTCCCTAATTAATAAGTGAATAAAGATTTAGTTTTAGAATAACTCTGACTTGTGTGATAAGTTGGTCTCATTTGATTTTAAAGAAATTAACAACCACATTTGGCGATGGGGATGTGAATCTTCACTTGGTGACCGCTCCTGGTGACCTGGGTAAATGGTGCTCCAGGGATCCCTCTAACTTGGGATCTCAGGGAGACCACACTGCGGGAACAGAACAAATGGACCCACCTTTGATCTGAGAGGCAGCGAGCCGAGTATAGATGAGCATGAGATAGAAATGTGAAAATATTACTGCAGGTTAAAATATTGTTGAAAAACAACTCATTGATTAGGTTTGTTTGAGAATAGCATTGTATGACTGTGATATGAGAGTTGTGTGACTGAGTCTTAACCTGATGTTTGGATAGTAACAGAGATCTGTAGTTCCTCACAGAGATCTATAGTTCTTCATATAGAAATATGCTTAATCAGATGATTGACATTTTACATTTTAGTCATTTAGTAGATGTTCTTACCCAGAGCAACTTAGAGTAGTGAACGCATACATTTCATACATTTGTAATTTTTTTGTACTGGCCCCCCGTGGGAATCGAACACACAACCCTGGCGTTGCACACACCATGCTGGCGTTGCAAACACCATGCTCTACCAACTAACGTTATCTTGTGGTTCCGTTCCTTCACTGCCATCATAGAATATCACGGGGTGGTATTGAGAGGGGAATGATATTTTAGGAAGCAGCGGAAGGTCTATAGTTCCTGCGAGGCTTGATTTTGCCGTGGTCTCTGGGAGGTTAGAGAACCGTTGAGGATCCCATGGTCATTGTCCGGGAAACTAAAGTTTATTTTTGGTTCTGCTGGGAGGATGTTTGGAGAGATGCTTCGTAGCTATGGAGAGTCCCTGAAAAAGCAAATTGAATGGTTGTCGTGACTACCTGAGAATTTCTTACGTTTTATATGGATTCTGTGAATATATGAAAATATGATGAAAATATGATGAATTGTATGTGTGTATAATGATTAATAGAGATTTGATGAAGTAATACTGGGAATATAATTAGATACAATTTAAACAACCCATATGTAGACGAACGTAGGTTTTGAGTTGGTATCTTTAATGGATCATTTGATAAAGATGAGGTTTAAGCATTATTAAACTGTCTACAAAGTCTGAGCAGTTGTCTCAGAAACTGATGGGAGTGTGTCCACTTTAGGGTAAGTTGCCCTAAGGATGAAACTATAAAACGTCCGGGTACCTTAATTGAAATAAACTGCCCTTAAGGCCTGGGGGGGGTTCTTCCCAGTATGAGAGGAGTTGCTAGATTTATTGAATAAACCTTTTTCCATAAAGTTAGAGTGAACCAAGGTGTCTGACTAGCTGTTGATGTTGAAGAAGCGTCCCGTAAAGGTTCCTGGAGTTTAGGGGTTCTTCAAATTGAACATTGAAACTGTGGGGGAACCCCTATAAGTTCCTCAAAGAACATTTTGGGGTTCATTTTTTTAACTCTCGGTCCACCCTCCCTGCATTATAAAAAACATGTTTTAATAACAACAATATTGACAATATTGATTTAAATAATTCATTGTTTATTTAGTGGCACCACAAATGTGAATTCATATTTACAAAACACATAAACAAATTGCAACATTTCTGCAGACATGTCAGACCCTAATAAATAATACATTTGCTTTGTATAGTGCTTTTCATGACATTTAAAATATATAAATAATAATGATGTACAATAAAAATAACATTAAAAATGAATCATAGGTAAACTAACAATATTGTAGACTTGATGCTAAAAACAGATTTTTCAGCTTTAGTGTGTATATTGTATCCACTTAGTTATGTTAGGAAGTTTTCCATCTTTATGACTGGCCCTGGTAACTTCACCCCAAATTCTCTTATCCCCAGAACACAGTAACTTAACAACATAAGTGTTCTTCTGACATTTTGGGGAAATTTAACATAAAATAAAACATCCAGCCGTAGCAGAGCCCCAAGTCCCATGGGGACGTCCTCTAGGGCCTGGATGTTCTCCCCATCAAAGGCCAGCGGGATTTCACTCTCATGGTGAAATGGATTTCCACCGATGTGCAGTAAAGGAGTGAAGAGCGGTGAAATCTGTGTCAAGAAAAGTAAGAAAAGATTAATACACAAACAATTAACAAAGAACATAACAAATGTTCAGCTGTAGTTTTATATAAGCATGCACACCTATGTTTATGAAGAAACAGATGATTGGTGCATAGACATACCTTGTCACGGACATAAAGGCCACTCGGGTCCTCATTGAAGAGGTAGGGCAAGAGCAGAATCGCTGCTGTGGTCTCCAGTCCTAGTAAAGTAAAGCAATGATATTACTACACTTGATAATTTTATTACAAAATACATTAGAGAAAGGGAAGGAATAAGAGCAGATATACCTCTTCTGTATTGTCCTTCAGGGACTGTCAAAATAGCAGGATGATGTCCTCACCCCTGCCTCGCCTCTCTACCTCTGATAGTCCTTGAATTCTCTTATTGTCTATATCCATTCCATGGACTTGATTCATTTCTGAGAAGATCTGAAAAGATCATTTGCACACATTTGTATGCTAATAGATTTCAGTTTGTATTGACTGCTATGTAGGTTAAATGTACACTTCAAATGCAGCTGTCCTACAACATATCTGTACCTTCTTCTTGATCCCAATTGCATTGTGTCCATGTTCTGTCCTATAAGAGTTTCAAAGGAAGAGAAAATGTGTCAAAGAATAGTCTTTAAAAAAAACAAATATATATATTAAGTAAATATTGAAAGATAAATGACATCGACATACAATGTAATGTAAAATAGAAGAACATATTGGAGAAAGCACTAGCCAATACAGTACTGCCATACAGTAACAGTACTGCCATACAGCCCTAATATCACATTTCAAGATATCTTTGTACACAAATTGTTCAATATTTTATCAGGCTGACTTGAAAGATTATATGCAACATTTTGCTGCGTGGCAATACTGTGTTTGGATTCTGAAGGGCATTCATACAAAAGAGGTAGTCTAGACACTGTATTAATACCATTATGCATTTGAATCCCATCTACAGCTACCATCTAAGATATTAATTTCCCTCCACAAGGGGGCGGACATGTAACGTTTCCAAAATGGTATAGTATTGTACATGTAACGTTACCAAAATGGGATAGTATTGTACATGTAACGTTTCCAAAATGGGATAGTATTGTACATGTAACGTTTCCAAAATTGGATAGTATTGTCCATGTAACGTCTCCAAAATGGGATAGTATTGTCCATGTAACGTTTCCAAAATGGGATAGTATTGTACATGTAACGTTTCCAAAATGGGATAGTATTGTCCATGTAACGTTTCCAAAATGGGATAGTATTGTACATGTAACGTTATGCCCCCTTGTGAGTGTTAGGGTTTGACCAACTATTTGTTTGCATAACCTAAATAATATAACAAAGAAGCTATGCTATAATATTAAGTTTATACTCTATATGATAAGAGCATACTGCTGTGTGAGAGGAAGGGGCTCATGGGATGTTGAGTCATATGGAAAGAATGCAGATGCTGTAAATCAGGGATGTGGAAGAGCTTGTTAAAAGATAAGGGCAGGATATGGGTGAAATGTATATGCAGAGGGGTGTCGGGGTTTTAGAGAACTGTGCATTGTGCCGTCACAAGATAAATCGACTGCCAAAGATAATAACTACGCCCGGCAACAGGAGGCGTCTCGAGGTTGGGACCAACCTGCACGCCAACGATAGGATGAGTAAGTTTAAACCACGCTCATCCTCCCTCTGACAGGCCAGCAGTGAGCGGGAACTATCTCTGTCAGAGTATTTAATGAAAAGCAAAGGATGTGAAACTCAGTTCTCTGTTTTGCCCTGCGAGGTGTTACAGGGAGCCCGTATATACGAACCACCTATTTACCCTTCAAGTGTTTGCATTAATTAAAGTACAAAGAAATCAGAAGTTACTATGTGCTGACTATTTTGTTCTGATACCAGATTCGAATTGACGCGACCTAACATGGTGACCCCGACGTGATCTGGTAAAGGGACTTCGCTGAGTATTGATCAGCCAATTGGACATCGCTATCGTGGAACGGTGTGCTTCACAAAGAGTCCGGACAACTAAAAACAGGTAAGCAGACACCTATTGTTATAATAACTAAAGATCTGCATATTGGCTTTAACCAAATTAATTTTGTGAAGCACCTGTTCGATGTAAGTGAACCAAATTATGAATTATTATGAGTAGATAAGAAATATTATAGAGTCATAATTGTGAGTTCCAATTCCAATTTGTAAGTCCCTCTGGATAAGAGCGTCTGCTAAATGACTTAAATGTAAATGTGACATGCAAACCTGTGGTGAATGTGTTGTTAGTACCATGGTACCATAGAGTATTGGTCCACTGGAAAGATTTGTGAATACAAAGGTGCGGTTAGGTTCAGGGAGAATACTGAAATCTTTCGGCAAGATTCGTAACTTCGAGGGTACGATTAGGTTCGAGGCATTACCCCGGCAAGGATCGGGAAATTTTAGAATACTGGGTGACCGGCAAGATCCGTAACATTAAGGGTACGGTTGGGTTCGGCGGAGTAATTCTTAGGAAAGGAGGTGAGGTTGTAGGTGAGATAAAAGGGGGCTAATAAATTAGGAACTTAAAGGCAAGGGAAGGATAGCATAATAGAAGTTTGAAGATAAAATTATATGTCCAAATTAGGTGTAGAATAAAGGAGATATTGCAACACATAGACACATTGAGAAGTTTCCACAGGGGTAAGAGGATAATTGCGTGTGAGATGGATAAGAGGGTCAAAAGCCATATACATGTGAGACCTAATGGATCTATCAAAAGTCATGAAAGAAATTATTCTGGGATCCTAGAGGAAATTACCAATAGGACATGGACAAAGGAAAATACAGCACACACATAGAGATCAATAGCAAGTACACACAGATTGTAATTGAATCATAGTTTAAAAAAAAACACATAGAATAAAATATAATTTAAGATTCATACGAATACTCCTTCTAAAAATTCTAGAGTGGGAAAAGGAGCAGAATAACTACGATAGTAATTTAACAAACAAACACCTTAAAGGAGGTGCAGGAATTAACGGGAGATGAGCGATACATGGAGTTAAATGTTATAAAATAAATATTTATTTCGGTCCAATGTGGAGAAGGAAGTATGAATTTGATGGAAGTTTGGATGTGGAAAAGTTGGTACTAATGGTAAGAAAGATGCATAAGGTATGTGGGGACAAGACAGGGAAACAGCATGTCGAGGGTTAGACATAGCCAGGGTGTGGCTGTCTGGAGCCCGCAGAAGAAGGCAAGTGTAGAAGGAGAGAGAGGCAGAGTCAACGGTCGCATGGGAAAGGCTTAGACGTTTACATTAGGGCAATATTCTGGAAATTGTATCGATAGTACGTGCCTAATTGTATGACTACAGACATTGATAAATAAGGTTATTTGCGAGGAGTGTCCATCAGTTCAATAGTGCGTTGGTGGTTCTGTGGTAGAAGTCTCGCCTGCCATGCGGGAGACTCGGGTTCGCTTCTCAGCCTATGTATCAGTGGATAAAAAATGTAGGTGCTGATTGTTATTCAACTGTTGGTGTGTTTTGCCTGGAAAGGTACGGTTGTTAAGGTATAAACCAAACGTTTTGATGGCTTGTTTAGTTTAAATTGAAGAGACAGTTACTGAAATCTAATGAATTATAATGAGCGGATAGGTTTGAAGGGGAGTAGTATTAAGTTGTAGTAAGTATTTTATAAATTTTGCGATTTACATGTTACATTTAAGGTCATAGACATTTCATAAGTGTGAAGCCGAACGAGAGATTCAGTTGTAACATTGGTATTAATCTTGCGATAGAGGAAAGGCAGAACGCTGTTTGAAAAGAGGTAATATTTTACTCCTATGAGTATGTGGCTGGAAGCGATTCTGGTCTGAATAATGGAATCGTAAAAGTTTTGTGATAAATTCTGGTTATTGAGTCGTGGTATTGATTGTTTAGTAACACCGGTGAATTGAACATTGCATGGAAAAATATCAAGTCATTAAAGTGAATTAAAGGTGGAGTTAATTTTATTTTTACAGGGGACGGTGCACATTAAACACAGTTGTGTATAATGGCAGGGTATTCCGAGCAAACAGAATGGGCCGGTTTGCAGACAAACTGAAGGGGCTTTAACCTCTATGGGCTAGGTGGGACGCCATCAACAGCAGGTGCATTTCAAGAGCGGCAAATTTGAATCCAAATAAATGTCAAAATTCAAATTTTTCAAACATACAACTATTTTACACCCTTTGAAAGATAAACATCTCCTTAATCTAACTACGTTTTACGATTTCAAAAAGGTTTTACGGCGAAAGCATAAATTTAGAGTATGTTAGGACAGTACATTTACAAGAGTTGTGTGTAATGTTTTGTCAATTCAAAGACAGGGTCACCAAAACCATAAAACCAGCTAAAATGATGCACTAACCTTTTACAATCTCCATCAGATGACACCCCTAGGACATTATGTTAGACAATGCATGCATTTTTAGTTCTATCAAGTTCATATTTATATCCAAAAACAGCGTTTTACTATGGCATTGATGTTGAGGAAATCGTTTCCCTCCAATAACTGGCAGTCAAGTCAACACCACAAATTAAATAATTAAAATTAGAAAACATTGGTAAAATATTATATTGTCATTTAAAGAATTATAGATTTACATCTCTTGAACGCAATAAACTTGCCAGATTTAAAAATAACCTTACTGGGAAATCACACTTTGCAATAATCTGAGCACTGCGCCCAGAAAAATACGCGTTGCGATACAGACTAGACGTCATGTTGGGGAGATCTAAAATCGAAAATACTATGTAAATAATCCATTACCTTTGATTCTCTTCATCAGATGTCACTTCCAGGTATCACAGGTCCATAACGAATGTAGTTTTGTTCAAAAAAGCTCATCATTTATGTCCAAAAATCTCCGTCTTGTTAGCACATGATCTAAGCTCAGTTGGTAGCTCAGTTGGTAGAGCCAAAAATATATTTACGTTCGTTCAAACATGTCAAACGTTGTATAGCATAAATCATTAGGGACTTTTTTAACCAGAACATGAATAATATTCAAGGTGGACGAATGCATACTCTTTTATAACGTATTGGAACGAGGGTACCCAACATGAACTCGCGCGCCAGGTGTCTAATGGGACATCATCGTTCCATGGCTCTTGTTCGGGCAGATCTCCCTCCAGAAGACTCAAAACACTTTGTAAAGGCTGGTGACATCTAGTGGAAGCAATAGGAAGTGCCAAAATATTCCTCAGCCCCTGTGTTTTTCAATGGGATAGGTTTAAAGGTAATACAACACATCAGGTATCCACTTCCTGTCAGAAAATGTCTCAGGGTTTTGCCTGCCAAATGAGTTCTGTTATACTCACAGACACCATTCAAACAGTTTTAGAAACTTTAGAGTGTTTTCTATCCATATATAATAAGTATATGCATATTCTAGTTACTGGGTAGGATTAGTAACCAGATTAAATCGGGTACATTTTTTTATCCAGCCGTGCAAATACTGCCCCCTAGCCCTAACAGGTTTTAAGGTTTTAAGCAATCTTGGGTTAAATTAGTCAAGTAGTACGTTAAAATATGGGGTTTCATAGATTGAAGTAAATACTGTATCCAAGGGTAGCGCATGTTCAATTAAGTTTAAAACTAATGATTGGGGGGAGTACAATGGAATTATAAGTATCATTAGGCTTTATTGTAGTCAACGTTTGGGTTTTTGAATCGGTGTAGTAGGATGAAATGCTGACCAAGTGGTTGTATTTTCTGGAAAAAGGAGCGTTTCAAATTCCAAGGGACAGGATATCTTAAATGGGTATACACACATGGAATCTTAGAAGTTATTCACCCATGGAATCGTTTAAGTTTTATTTTCTGAGTTTTAATTAAACACGTGAAATTCTTTTGATAGGGAATGTCCTGGGAACCTGGGATACAAAATGTAGATAAAGTTCTTAGCTTTCATTTGTCTAATGTAGTAAGAAACACGGTTCTGAAAGGGTGGTATGACTTTTGACCCCTCTAGTGGCTTCCCTGTGTGGTCTGATCAGCCACATTGAAAAGCCATTTGGATGGTGAATTTAAGGTCATTTGTGATACTGACTTTAAGGACATTTGTAGAACTGATAATTATGATGGAGTTAAAGTTCTTAGACACAATTGATAATTTGAACCAATGAGAAGACAGAATGACGATAAGGGTACAATAATTTTTCTTTGTGGAGTAGTTTAGATTAATAATTTTGATCTGATTATGTTATGTGAATATCGTTTGATAATTAGGGGTACTTTTTACATTATCTAGATACGTTTATTTTCCCTTAGGAAGTCAGCTGTGGTTGTATTCAGTGGAAGAGATTTAACACAACAAGGCTGTGGAATTAATATAATAGTATTATTATATTTTGTTGTTGAATAAGTTTAATAATGGTAGACTTATGTCAAGTATTAGGATATATTCTAAGCCAACGGACCAGCATAGTTAAATTATAAACAGGTGAGGACAGAAATAATACTGGGACAGACAGAAAATACATAATAAGAATAGAAGATAGGAAGAGAATTTAATTTGGGTTCGCTTAGTTAGGATATTAATTCATGGAGAGACTATCGGCTCCATTTGGCATGTATTTTAGTTTAGATTTTAAGTTTATGTTTGGTAAATTCGCTAAGAAGAGATATGACTGTTTACACAGACAAGCACATAGGCATTTAAAATTATACAAAGCAGCACAGATAAATCTTAAATAAGACACTTGACAGAGAATTGTTACAGGGTAGCTAAGGATGAATGCCCCAGGGAGAATTGGACATGTGGAAAATGAAAGGGGGCAATCCTACAAGAGAAGGGCTGACATAAGGATAATTTGTTTAGATAGGCAGCAATATTGATACATGGCTTGAGCCATGTATAAATAGGGGGAGTATGGTAGAGCAGGTGATAGAACAGGTTAGGATAAACAAGGATAATTACTTAAACAAAAACATTTTTTGTAGAATGTCCATTCCAACATTTGGAAATGGACTTAGTGAACTATTCCGATTTGAGGGGAAGAAGGGGTGTTTAACAATAATAGATAAATATAGCAAATGGGTAGAAGCGTTCCCAACTTACTTGGTGGACATGATTATGGTAACTAAAAAATGAGGTCAAGATATTATCCCTAGAGTTGGTTTACTGGGATCTCTTTAAATGATGGATGACAGTTTAGCTAATCAGGTAGAGCCTATAGAATGCCAGAGTTAGAGATACCAGAACAGGAAGACATAGAAGTTGAAGTAATACTAACAGACACATGAGAAGACTGTTTGTTAACCAAACCCGTATGTCCAAGATTTTGTGTTCAACAGGTGAATTACAGGAGAAGGTGATTCACTCAATCCAACTAGGAGACTGGGTGTGGATCCAGTCCCTGAGGAGAAAAAACTGGAAGCAGTCCCGTTGGGAAGGCCCATACCAGGTTCTGTTAAACCACTGCCTTTGCCATTAGAAAAGCTGAGAGAGTCACTTGGGTCCACATTATCCACTGCAAGAAGGTATGTACACATATGAGCACTGCTGATCACACACAGAGTTAGGAGAAGAACCGAGTACCAACAGGGTCCGGGGGTTACCTCCTTAACGAAGATTTCCTATCCCGACCGTTCATCACTGTGTGTGCTCCTAGAGGTGTGAGTATGGGGTGGTACCTAGCAGATCGACTAAGGGCAGGAGAGGGTTGGTGGTTTTTGGGAAGAGTAGAGACTCTGAGCTGCATCATAGTCTAATCTTTCTGATACATTCAGATCCACCACCTTCCGGTACTAATCATATGACACCGTTGTCATTTATAAGAATGAAAATATAAACTATATAATACACTGATGAGTGACATACAGAATAAGGAATCAAAGAAGATCAAGATGTAGAATTTAAGGTAAACATTAAACAATTTCCTGGGAAAGAAGACAACTGTACAGGAATTGGGGTTGGCCAGATTGAAGTACTCAGCCAACCCACCTCGGTTCACCTTAACTCCTGATGAGTACCAGTGTTATAGATACAAGAATGGCACCGAGAACTCATATGATTTTAATGGCTGAAAGTAATCGTTAATGTGACTGAATTTGGTTTGAAAGATGAATAGAAAATTCTTAACCTCACAGCACCTATATTTGATGAAGGGTGGGCTAGTACCAGCAAAGGACGCATACGACAGAAATGACCACAAAGGGTGGTTAGGAACTTGCGCCCTGGGGTTATTGGTCCAACCAGTTCGAGTTAGTCATCAGAGGCCAGTTATAGGAGGCTAAACAAGGCACAGGAGTTTTGACCAGGATGGGATTAGCTTTGTCTAGATGGATGCTATTGGCGTCCTAAGGGAAGTTCCAGATAAATACAAAGCTATGAATCAAATATGTGAAGGCTTTAACACTACATTATTTTGGTGGTTGACAATAAATAAAAATGTGGATGAGATTAATGACATCTTTTATAATCAACAGAGATTCATGAATGAAAACGGGGATGCAGTAAAGAGGTTCTCTGACCAATTATCCGCCACCTCCCTCATGACCATGACCTGGTAAAATAGACTGACTCTCGATATGTTACTGGCAAAAGAGGATGGTGTAGGTAGAATGATTAGGTTCATTGCTGTACGTACATTTCTGATAATATAGCTCATGTTTGGGAAATGGAAAAAGGTTGTAATCACTGTGTTGTGGGCTGCTTTCACCTGTATGACTGTGTTGATATTATGTGGTTGTTGTTTGGTCCCTTGTGCGAGAGGTCTCATTTCCAGGGCTCTGGAGAGATCGATGACGGAGCAGATGGTGAGATACGGACCGATTCCAAGTTCAGACCAGTGGGATGACAAATACCTACCGCCGAGCCTGGTGGAGGATTCATTCAATTATGAGGAGCCCATGATAAGATGCGACCATCTTTAGAGTTTCCTGAATTAGTTTGATTTTGTGTGAAATTTCTGAATCCAATAAAAATAGATGTGTTATAATGTATGTGAAATACTTAGCCAATCGGGTGGATGTAATGAAAGGTTTGACTAAAAGATTTCACTCAGAAACCTTATAACCTGTTGAAATGTATTGGAAATACAGCTATAATAATGGGTTAAAAACTATATTCCAATACTGTGTGAGTAAGACACTGTTACCAGAATGAGCAGGGCAGAGTTGATAAGACGACCTTGGGAAAGGAACAGGAGAAGAAGCCTCCCTAAGTTAGGGAGAGTAACAACGGCCTGGGAACGGCTAGTGGGCAGGAGATTAGAAGACAGGTGGCAAGGTTGATAAGGAATGTATGTGTACTGTGGGAAAAATACAGCCGCCTAAAGCTGGGTTGAGTTCTTTACTGATGTGTGTGTAACAGAGATTTGTTAACTATACTCGCACTGCACTGACAGGTATGGCTGAGCAACTAGAGGCTACCGCTAGAACCGCTAGACGAAATAGATTGGAGTTGGATATGATATTGGCTAATAATGGGGGGTGTATAAAACGTTTGGTGAACAATGCTGTACTTTTATCCCTAATAACACCAGCCCTGATGGTAGCATTACCAAAGCCCTACTGGGACTTGACAAGCTATCTGCTGAAATGAAGGGTGTAGCGGGGGTATACGAGGGGAATTGGCTGAATACCTTTTTGGTAAGTACACATCTATGGTGGTTACTGGATTTCTGACCCTAGTGCTTGTGTTCCTATTATTGTTGTGTTGTGTTGCCTGTATAATCCCTTGCTTGAGAAAATATCTTACAGAAGTTGTCAGAGCAACGGGAATGATGTCTTTGATGGTAGTGACCCCAGTGGATACTGAATCAACCTCTGGGCAAAAGACGGGTCTGTCTGAGGACGATCCTTGGTTTGCTGTTGGGGAAGTGGTTGAATAAAGCTTATCCAAAATGTTCTCATATGTATTGAATGTAGTGGCAGGTGGATGTGAAGGTTTTAAGTTCTGGGACAAAGAGTCTGTCCCATACATGTTAGGTGTAGCCACTGTCGCAAAAAGGTCTTCTTTTTATACGTTTTTTTTTTTTTATAATAATGTTCTGAATTTATCCTGTGTACTATTTGTCTTTCCTTATGTGAAGGTTTGAAGTTCCTGGGTGGCTGGTAGTCAACCTAGTACAAGTTAGGTGTAGCCGGAAGGACTTGAGGGTTTATAACTAATCATCTAATCATTAAATCGAAAATTTACTATTGTGTTGAGTGACACCCTAGGGGGTGTCAAAAGGGGGAATCTCAAAATTGCCCTGAAATTTTAAGAACTTATGTAATCACACCTATCAGGTGTGAAAAGGGGGGATTGTTAGGTTTTAACCAACTATTTGTTTGCATAACCAATATAATACATCTATTTAAACCTATATAATAAAATTAGTTGTGGTGCATAACTTATGAATACTAATGCTAAACATAAGAGGTTTATATTTTATTAACATAGATTGAGCGACATATAACAGACATGACTAACTGGAGGGTTGCTGACTAGTAGTGTAGGCTGAGTAGACTCGTGACACACACACACACACAATGCCTGGTTGTGGGGCCGCTCAAGGACAGGTGTACGGGAGGGGCTGGTAGAATGGAAGCAGAAACTGTCCTAACTGTAGCATAAAAACAGGCACTGTCCTTGGGTGTCTGACTCTCGGGTACACACATGAAGATAAGCTAGAAGACAACTATGCCTGGCAACAAAGATGCGTCTAGAGGCTGGGACCAGCCTGCACGCCAACGATAGGATGAGTAAGTTTAAACCACGCTCATCCTCCCTCTGACAGGCCAGCAGTGAGCTGGAACTATCTCTGTCAGAGTATTTAATGAAGAACTTATGATGTAATTTGCAGTTCTCTGTTTGCCCTGCGAGGTGTTACAGTGAACCCATATATACGGAATTTGCATTTGCATTAACTGCTGAATAAATATTAACATAATATGAAGATTAATTGACTCTTTGTTCCTATATCAGATTTGAACACATGCAGCCTTAACAGCAGCCTTAACCAACATTTAAAATGGTTAAGGTAGGGGTTAAGGTTAGGGTTTAGGGTAGAGATGTCCCAAGGATCCCAGATAGCATTGACCATTGTGCATTCTTCTGTCTCTTTTACATAGCAGGTGATGAGTTCTGACTTCTGAACTTGAAAATATTAAATATCCTTATTATGTGAAATTGAATGAAACAATAATGTATGTTGATGCTAATATGATGTACAATATTCCATGATGTTTCTATATGATAACAATAGAGTAATATATTTAATATGTCATATACTATTTTTTAACAGTTTCACTAATTCATTTTAATTAACTTAATCATTATGACACACCCCTCTCTATTGTCATTGGTTGCACTAATTGCACTGTTTGTCTACATAACCTGGTTGAAGTATTCATGACATCACCCTGAGGAAGGCACAGTGATACTGAAACGTTGGTAAATACCCAATAAATTGCTGGGAGTTTATACATGGAGTGTGCGACTTTATTTTGATAGTTTATAGTTTATTCGCGGTTAGTCAGGACCTCCACACAAACTATTCTTCTGGGTGTGCGCCAGCTCATGTTTTTTAAGGGTAGGTAACAACACATCCGCCACACTGATCCTCAACACAGGGGCCCCTCTGGGGTGCGTGCTCAGCCCCCTCCTGTACTCCCTGTTCAATCATGACTGCACAGCCAGGCACGACTCCAACACCATTATTAATTTTGCCGATGCCACAACAGTGGTAGGCCTGATCACCAACAACGACGAGACAGCCTATAGGGAGGTCAGAGACCTGGCCGTGTGGTACCAGGAAAACAACCTCTCCCTCAACGTGATCAAGACTAAGGAGATGATTGTGGACTACAGGAAAAGGAAGACAGCACGCCCCCATTCTCATCGATGGGGCTGTAGTGGAGCAGGTTGAGAGCTTCAGGTTCCCTGGTGTCCACATCACTAACAAACTATCATGGTCCAAGCACACCACGATAATCGTGAAGAGGGCATGACAAAACCTATTCCCCCTCAGGAGACTGAAAAGATTTAGCATGGGTCCTCAGATCCTCAAAAGGTTCTACAGCTGCACCATCGAGAGCATCCTGACTGGTTACATCCCTGCCTGGTATGGCAACTGCTCTGCCTCCGACCACAAGGCACTACAGAGGGTAGTGCATACAGCCCAGTACATCACTGGGGCCAAGATTCCTGCCATACAGGACCTCTTTACCAGGCGGTGTCAGAGGAAGCCCCCCCCCACACACACACACACACTCTGTTATCATCTATGCATAGTCACTTTAATAACTCTACCTACATGTACATATTACCTCGACTAACCGGTGCCCCCACACATTGACTCTGTACCGGTACACCCTGTATATAGCCTCCACATTGACTCTGTACCGGTACCCCTGTATATAGCCTCCACATTGACTCTGTACCGGTACCCCCTGTATATAGCCCCACATTGACTCTGTACCGGTACCCCCTGTATATAGCCCCCACATTGACTCTGTACCGGTACCCCCTGTATATAGCCTCCACATTGACTCTGTACCGGTACCCCCTGTATATAGCCTCCACATTGACTCTGTACCGGTACCCCCTGTATATAGCCTCCACATTGACTCTGTACCGGTACCCCCTGTATATAGCCTCCACATTGACTCTGTACCGGTACCCCCTGTATATAGCCTCCACATTGACTCTGTACCGGTACCCCCTGTATATAGCCTCCACATTGACTCTGTACCGGTACCCCCTGTATATAGCCTCCACATTGACTCTGTACCGGTACCCCCTGTATATAGCCTCCACATTGACTCTGTACCGTAATACCCTGTATATAGCCTCCACATTGACTCTGTACCGGTACCCCCTGTATATAGCCTCCACATTGACTCTGTACCGGTACCCCCTGTATATAGCCTCCACATTGACTCTGTACCGGTACCCCCTGTATATAGTCTAGCTATTGTTATTTAACTTCTGCTCTTTAATTACTTGTTCCTTTTATTTAGTATTCTTATTTGTACTTTTTAAAACTGCATTGTTGGTTAGCGGCTTGTAAGTAAGCATTTCACTGTAAGGTCAAATTCAATTTGATTTGATAGACTCATAGTACAGAATGAATGACTGACTGCCCAGTTCAACATCAGTTCACCGTCTCACCTCATACTGTATTGGAGCAGCAGCAGCTGACTGCCCAGTTCAACATCAGTTCACCGTCTCACCTCATACTGTATTGGAGCAGCAGCAGCTGACTGCCCAGTTCAACATCAGTTCACCATCTCACCTCATACTGTATTGGAGCAGCAGCAGCTGACTGCCCGGTTCAACATCAATTCACCGTCTCACCTCATACTATATTGGAGCAGCAGCAGCTGACTGCCCAGTTCAACATCAGTTCACCGTCTCACCTCATACTGTATTGGAGCAGCAGCAGCTGACTGCCCGGTTCAACATCAGTTCACCGTCTCACCTCATACTGTATTGGAGCAGCAGCAGCTGACTGCCCAGTTCAACATCAGTTCACCGTCTCACCTCATACTGTATTGGAGCAGCAGCAGCTGACTTGATCGTTGATGCTATTCATCATGTTTGAATCTGAGAGTAAATAGAGCCGACTACACTCTAAAAATGAAGGGTTCAACTGGAGTTGTTCTCAGATCCCCTAAGAACCGTAGGGTTCTTGGTCAATAAAAAACAGCCCCAAAAGGTTCTTCAAAGAACTTGTTAGAAGGTGGGTTCATCGAGGAACCTCCGTTGTTGCTGGACTTCTTCTGGGAACTTCGCAATTACAACTGAAAACGATGGTGACAAGTTTGGATGCGACAACAGTTAAAAAGGTTAAGTTGGGTTGATGTTTGGCTCTGAATATGTCTCGAAATAATGTATTATAATAAAATAACATACTAATAATGAATAACGAAGACAATGATAGTTTTCTGTGAATATCTTCCATAACGTTACTATAGTTAATTAATGTTAATATTAGAAAGCCGGGTTTGACCGTCGGCGTTGTATGAGCTACAGTACAGTACCGTTAGCTAGCTAGCTAACGTTATGTCCTAACTAGGCACAACTAGGTTTGGATTATTTCCTCAACTATATTCTTTCCCATATATTGTATATCGTTTCCATAAAGACAACATGGCTTTACACTCATTAACGTAAGTTTCCAATCTAGAGCAGTTCTCATTTTTGTGATAATGAACTAGCTAACGTTATCTTCGCTAACTAATTAACTAACTAAGGACGGTGACCTGTCCAGACCAGATGTTACAATGAACTGAATCGTCAATGGAGGTCTTCCTCTTTATATAGGCTGCTACAGCATGCAATACTATTAACTCACAAGGGGGCATAACGTGACATGGACAATACTATCCCATTTTGGAAACGTTACATGGATAATACTATCCCATTTTGGAAACGTTACATGTACAATACTATCCCATTTTGGAAACATTACATGTACAATACTATCCCATTTTGGAAACGTTACATGGACAATACTATCCCATTTTGGAAACGTTACATGGACAATACTATCCCATTTTGGAAACGTTACATGTACAATACTATCCCATTTTGGAAACGTTACATGTCCGCCCCCTTGTGGAGGGAAATTAATATCTTAGATGGTAGCTGTAGATGGGATTCAAATGCATAATGGTATTAATACAGTGTCTAGACTACCTCTTTTGTATAAATGCCCTTCAGAATCCAAACACAGTATTGCCACGCAGCAAAATGTTGCGTATAATCTTTCAAGTCAGCCTGATAAAATATTGAACAATTTGTGTACAAAGATATCTTGAAATGTGATATTAGGGCTGTATGGCAGTACTGTTACTGTATGGCAGTACTGTATTGGCTAGTGCTTTCTCCAATATGTTCTTCTATTTTACATTACATTGTATGTCGATGCCATTTATCTTTAAATATTGATGTAGTACATTTACAATTACGTAATTTAGCAGACGATCTTATCCAGAGCGACTTACAAATTACAAAGTATATATATATAGATATATATATATATATTAATGCTTGTAAGACTATTCTTTGACACATTTTCTCTTCCTTTGAAACTCTTATAGGACAGAACATGGACACAATGCAATTGGGATCAAGAAGAAGGTACAGATATGTTGTAGGACAGTTGCATTTGAAGTGTACATTTAACCTACATAGCAGTCAATACAAACTGAAATCTATTAGCGTACAAATGTGTGCAAATGATCTTTTCAGATCTTCTCAGAAATGAATCAAGTCCATGGAATGGATATAGACAAAAATATAATTCAAGGACTATCAGAGGTAGAGAGGCGAGGCAGGGGGGAGGACATCATCCTGCTATTTTGACAGTCCCTGAAGGACAATACAGAAGAGGTATCTGCTCTTATTCCTTCCCTTTCTCTAATGTATTTTCTAGTAAAATTAGCAAGTGTAGTAAGATCATTGCTTTACTTTACTAGGACTGGAGACCACAGCAGCGATTCTGCTCTTGCCCTACCTCTTCAATGAGGACCCGAGTGGCCTTTATGTCCGTGACAAGGTATGTCTATGCACCAATCATCTGTTTCTTCATAAACATAGGTGTTCATGCTGATATAAAACTACAGCTGAACATTTGTTATGTTCTTTGTTAATTGTATGTGTATTAATCTTTTCTTACTTTTGTTGACACAGATTTCACCGCTCTTCACTCCTTTACTGCACATCGGTGGAAATCCATTTAACCATGAGAGTGAAATCCCGCTGGCCTTTGATGGGGAGAACATCCAGGCCCTCGAGGACGTCCCCATGGGACTTGGGGCTCTGCTACGGCTGGATTTTTATTTTTCCTTCAATTTCCCCAAAATGTCAGAAAAACACTTATGTTGTTAAGTTCCTGTGTTCTGGGGATCAGAGAAGTTGGGGTGAAGTTAACAGGGCCGGTCATAAAGATGGAAAACTTCCTAACATAACTAAGTGGATATGATATACACACTAAAGCTGAAAAATCTGTATTTAGCATCAAGTCTACAATATTGTTAGTTGACCTGTGATTCATTTTTATGTTTTTATTGTACATCATTATTATTTTTTAAATGTCATGAAAATCACTATACAAAATAAATGTATTATTTATTATGGTCTGACATGTCTGCAGAAATGTTGCAATTTGGTAATGTGTTTTGTTTGGTAAATTGTTTTGTAAATATTTATTCACATTTGTGGTGCCACTAAATAAACAATGAATTATTTAAATCTGTCACGGTTTTCGTCGGTAATGGAGGACCAAAACACAGCAGGTATGTGTAAGCTCATCTTGACGTTTATTAACTTCCCAAAATAACAAAACAAGTGAACGAACGATATACAGACAGTCTTGCAAGGCACAAGGCTAAACACAGAACAATCTCCCACAAACACACCCAACTAATATAGGACTTCCAATCAAAGGCAACACCACACAGCTGCCTTCAATTGGAAGTCCACCCCAATTAACTCTACATAGAAACACACTTACTAGACTACACATAGAAATACATAAACATAGACCATAAACCCAGAAATACTAAATCAAACGCCCTTTTACCAAAACACCACCCCGAACCACATAAAACAAATACCCTCTGCCACGTCCTGACCAAACTACAATAACAATTAACCCTTATACTGGCCAGGATGTGACAAAATCAATATTGTCAATATTGTTATTATTAAAATATGTTTTTATAACGGAGGGAGCGTGGACAGGGAGTTAAAAAATGAACCCCAAAAGGTTCTTTGAGGAACCATGATAAGGGGTTCTTCAAAGAACTTAGAGGTTCCCACAAAATGTTCTTCAAATAACTTATAGGGGTTCCCCCACAGTTTCAGTTTGAAGAACCCCTAAAGGATACTCCAGGAACCTTTACTTTTTAGAGTGTATATTGATAAAAGTCACCTTGTCCGAGAGACATTTACATAGTTACCTTGGCTCACTCTAATTTTATGGAAAAAAGTTTATTCAATAAATCTAGCAACTCCTCTCATATCACAGTCATACAACTCTCATATCACAGTCACACAACTCTCATTTCACAGTCACACAACTCTCATATCACAGTCACACAACTCTCATATCACAGTCACACAACTCTCATATCACAGTCACACAACTCTCATATCACAGTCACACAATGCTATTCTCAAACATACCTAATCAATTAGTTGTTTTTCAACAATATATTAACCTGCAGGAACATTTTCACATTTCTATCTAATGGTTAGTTCCTAGGATAATGTAACTCATACATTTACATCTTTCAATACTTCTAAAATGGTGTCCAGGTTTAAAATAATTACAGGTTTAAAACAATTACAGGTGCACCTTACTATCTTATACTATATCATAAATAGTCTTAACTAGTAAACACAGATTCTAGTTTTCATCCAGTTTACAGAGATAGCTGACTGGGCCCTGTTTACACCTCCACACAGGAGTACACACTCAGAGCCTCCTGACTGGGCCCTGTTTACACCTCCAAGGTGCCCCCCCTCACACAGGAATACACACTCAGAGCCTACGAGGATTTTCTAAAATCTCCACTTTGCGTGTTTCGCTCACTTCATTATTTTTTAAACTAGGTTTGAGTTGTGGTATCCACTCAGATCAAAGGTGGGTTAATTTGCTCCGTTCCCGAAGTCTCCCTGAGATCCCAAGTTTGAGGGATCCCTGGTGCACCATTTACCCAGGTCATCAGGAGTCAGGTCATTTACCCAGGTCGTCAGGAGCCAGGTCATTTACCCAGGTCATCAGGAGCCAGGTCATTTACCCAGGTCGTCAGGAGCCAGGTCATTTACCCAGGTCATCAGGAGTCAGGTAATTTACCCAGGTTGTCAGGAGCCAGGTCATTTACCCAGGTCGTCAGGAGTCAGGTCATTTACCCAGGTCATCAGGAGCCAGGTAATTTACCCAGGTTGTCAGGAGCCAGGTCATTTACCCAGGTCGTCAGGAGTCAGGTCATTTACCCAGGTCGTCAGGAGCCAGGTCATTTACCCAGGTCATCAGGAGTCAGGTCATTTACCCAGGTCATCAGGAGCCAGGTCATTTACCCAGGTCATCAGGAGCCAGGTCATTTACCCAGGTCATCAGGAGCCAGGTCATTTACCCAGGTCGTCAGGAGCCAGGTCATTTACCCAGGTCGTAAGAAGTCAGGTCATTTACCCAGGTCATCAGGAGCCAGGTCATTTACCCAGGTCGTCAGGAGCCAGGTCATTTACCCAGGTCGTCAGGAGCCAGGTCATTTACCCAGGTCGTCAGGAGCCAGGTCATTTACCCAGGTCGTAAGGAGTCAGGTCATTTACCCAGGTCATCAGGTCATTTACCCAGGTCATCAGGAGTCAGGTCATTTACCCAGGTCATCAGGAGCCAGGTCATTTACCCAGGTCATCAGGAGCCAGGTCATTTACCCAGGTCGTCAGGTCATTTACCCAGGTCGTCAGGAGCCAGGTCATTTACCCAGGTCGTCAGGAGCCAGGTCATTGACCCAGGTCATCAGGAGCCAGGTCATTTACCCAGGTGCGTCAGGAGTCAGGTCATTTACCCAGGTCGTCAGGTCATTTACCCAGGTCATCAGGAGCCAGGTCATTTACCCAGGTCATCAGGAGCCAGGTCATTTACCCAGGTCGTCAGGGAGTCAGGTCATTTACCCAGGTCGTCAGGTCATTTACCCAGGTCATCAGGAGCCAGGTCATTTACCCAGGTCGTCAGGAGCCAGGTCATTTACCCAGGTCA
Organism: Salmo salar; assembly: GCF_905237065.1. NCBI lineage: Eukaryota > Metazoa > Chordata > Actinopteri > Salmoniformes > Salmonidae > Salmo > Salmo salar. Next base: position 89,768 of record NW_025547645.1, read on the forward strand.
TCAGGAGCCAGGTCATTTACCCAGGTCGTCAGGAGTCAGGTCATTTACCCAGGTCGTCAGGTCATTTACCCAGGTCATCAGGAGCCAGGTCATTTACCCAGGTCATCAGGAGTCAGGTCATTTACCCAGGTCGTCAGGAGTCAGGTCATTTACCCAGGTCATCAGGAGCCAGGTCATTTACCCAGGTCGTCAGGAGCCAGGTCAAGATTCACATCCCCATCGCCAAATGTGGAGGTTAATTTCTTTAATATCAATTGAGGAAACAAACTTATCACACAAGTCAGCGTTATTCTAAAACTAAATCTTTATTCACTTATTAATACGGGAGCAGGTCAATACAACACACACATATAAAGTGAATCAATTGAGTGTTCTACGAAAATGATGGCTGGTCGACAAACCACCCCCAGATGATTCGTTGAGAGATTAATCACCCCCAGATGATTCGTTGAGAGATGAATCAACCCCAGATGATTCATTGAGAGATGAATCACCCCCAGATGATTCGTTGAGAGCCACGATACAAAAGTACAAAGGTCTTTTACAGCCAAGACACACCCCTTTTAACCTACATGACCAACAACAGATGTATAGAACGGGTCACAAGATTAAGATTTGTATGAAAGATACTTATAATTCTCAGCAGACAGTATCTGCTGTAAAAACAGTACTCTTTATGTAGAGACCAGGGTCTGGCCCTGGGGTCATCTCTCCCTGGTACCATATAGAACAGAAACATTAACTCATGTTCTGGAATGCAGTCTCTTTAGGTTTTATCACCCAAAAGACATTGTAAATCTCCTGTCAGTGTTTTCTCCCAGAGGCCCATCCTCAGTAGAACACAGACACAATAGTTATAAGAACCCTCTATTCTGTTGCATAAAACAACCATTTGATGCAATAAAAGTATTATAACAATGTTGCAGTTTTGCTCTCTCAGTGTCCACTGAAAGTTGACTAGTAACAACAACTGGGACATAAAAGACACCCACCATGAGACCCACTAAATCTGCCCAAGAAGAGGAAAACAAAAGAAAAACCCACACCAAACTTAAAGACAGGAAGCAAAACAAAAAGGTGGAGCAACTAAAGGTGTTGACTCTCCACATGTATCAAGACAACTGGAGCACTGGGCCAGACACTCTTAAATAGAACCTGGACCAGCTCAGGTGAAACACCTTCCCACTAACGAGATGGACAAGCCAGCACAGGTGTAACACATACTGACTAACGAGGTGACACCAATCAGTGCGTCCTACGTGCTAACGAGCTAGACGTGCTGACGAGCTAGACGTGCTGACGGAGCTAGACGTGCTAACGAGCTAGACGTGCTAACGAGCTAGACGTGCTAACGAGCTAGACGTGCTAACGAGCTAGACGTGCTAACGAGCTAGACGTGCTAAAGTCCAACCTCAAAACATAAATGGAAAAACCAAAGCCTGTAACACCTTAAGACAACAAATATATCCTATATTTATGTTGGACAAGTTTGCTCACCACCAACAGAAAACAATTTAATTTCCCAATATAATCAACTACAATGCTTCACCTTCACCAATATAAACATGGTGTCTACTGGCTGTCAACAATTAAAAAGAAGAAAAAAAACACGTATTTCTAAATAATAATATACAATAGTATCTTTTGTCCTTTTTCTTTCCATAGAATCCTTCCTAAAACTCACTAGCTTCTAGAACTCTCGTCTTCCTAAAACTCACTAGCTTCTAGAACTCTCGTCTTCCTAAAACTCACTAGCTTCTAGAACTCTCGTCTTCCTAAAACTCACTAGCTTCTAGAACTCTCGTCTTCCTAAAACTCACTAGCTTCTAGAACTCTTGTCTTCCTAAAACTCACTAGCTTCTAGAACTCTCGTCTTCCTAAAACTCACTAGCTTCTAGAACTCTCGTCCCCTTGGAACGAGCCCAAACAAAACTCATCTCCAATACGGAAAAACATGCAGTCATAATAAATTGTGATCCATGGCAATGCACTGGCTAAACACAAAACACTCAACTTTTTAACTGCCCACCCTTGAGACAATCAGCAACCAAGTTGTCCTCACCACTGACATGTCTGATTTCAAGAGGAAACTCCTGCATTATCCATAGTAACTTTCCACCTCACTGCAGAGCTTCTCTCTCTTTTCAGGGTTCACTAGATAGGCATGTTGTTGGATCGGGGCCCAGTCCCCAATGTCATGCTCCAGTACATTTGGGTTGGCACATCTGAGAATGAACCCAGATATTCTAAAAACAGGGCAACAATGTCAATATAATTGTACCAAAAAATGGTCAGCTGGTTGCATAAATAATTATGATTACTAAATGTTACATAAATTGTAAATTTCAAAACCAAATGTACACCCCTTTGTTAATATGTATTGGCAATAATTCCCTTAATGGTGAGGCATGGAATAATAAAACGTGTTTTGACAAGTAGCAATAAATCACTGATATCCATTAGGGGGGAAATCAGGTTGTACGTGCTGTTGAAACTAACACAACTAAAAAAACACATGGAAATGGGAGATATATTTTACCTCATTAGAGGACAACCTGCAGAAGACAGTCAGCTACATTTTGGAGTGATACATTTAAATTTAGGGGTCACTAAACAAAGGAACACAACACTTATTTGTCATAACTCATCGATATCATGCTAAAATCATTTGTGCAAGAGGAGGGAGATGAGGTTGCACATCCTGTTAAAACTAACAGCTCAAAAACCACACGGAATCTGGGAATAATGTGTACATCCCTGGTCAGAGGACAATTTGTAGAAAACAGCTAGCTACATTTTGAAGTGTTGCATTTTGATTCCAGTGGGTCACCAACATGATAAGTGTAACACAGCTCTTTTTTTGTTAGTCACTTTTTATTAAATCTCATAAATAGTAACTCTTCCATTTCAGAGCCTGGATTTCCCCCCTGAGGCTAATATCCATATCATGCTGAAATCAATAGAACAGGGGACAAACGTTTAGGGTTCTACATTGTGACATCATTAAAATACTCCTACTACAATGTTAAAACATTCTACATTGTGACATTAATTCATTGATATCATGAAACAACTCCTTCATGTATTTTCTGATGTTTGATCAGATGTCTTTTATCAGAGTATCTCTTGTTACATTGACCACAGCTATAAGGTTTTTCTCCCGTTTGTGTTCTTTGGTGTGATACTAGGCTGGTTAGCCAAGAAAATCTTGTCCCACATTGATCACAGCTATAAGATTTCTCTCCTGTGTGTGTTCTCTGGTGTGATGTCAGCTGGCCAGATTGACCAAAACGCTTCCCACATTGACCACAGCTATAAGGTTTCTCTCCTGTGTGTGTTCTCTGGTGTATCTTCAGTTCGCCAGATTGAACAAAACTCTTCCCACATTGAGTACAGCTATAGGGTTTCTCTCCTGTGTGTCTTCTTTGGTGTATCGTCAGATGGTTAGATTTAAAAAAAAACTTCCCACATCGAGTACAGCTATAGGGTTTCTCTCCTGTGTGTGTTCTCTGGTGAAGAGTCAGATTGCGCAAGCAAGTAAAACTCTTCCCACACTCATCACAGATATACGGTTTCTCTCCTGTGTGTATTCTCTGGTGTGATATCAGGCTGCTTCGATGAGTAAAACTCTTCCCACATTGATCACAGCTAAAAGGTTTCTCTCCTGTGTGTATTCTCTGGTGTAATTTCAGGCTGGTTGAACAAGTAAAACTCTTCCCACATTCATCACAGCGATAAGATTTCTCTCCTGTGTGTGTTCTTTGGTGTACAATAAGATGGCTAGATGTATCAAAACTCTTCCCACATTGAGTACAGCAATAAGCTTTCTCTACTGTGTGGCTTCTCCGATGAATTTTAATGCCTGATGAGGTGAATCTCTTCCCACAGTCAGAGAGGTTAATTATCTTCCCTGTGGGTCTCTGCTGGTGTTTCTTGAGGAGTTCTGATCTGGAGAGACTCTTCTCTGCCTCGTCAGCATCATGAGGTTGTTGAGGCTCCCCAGAGGATCCACGATAGTCACGTCTCTCTCCTGTGTGAATGACAAAGTCATACAGATGGTTAAAGGCCCACAACAGCAGAAATCCACTGTAAAAGGTCATGCCAACAGCGTAGCCATGATGTTGTACAACAATTGACATCTGTAATGAATGTAATGATTACTTGACATTTGTCTTAAAATGAGCAACAATAGTCATATTTTGTCTTGTTTTCACATTAGTAGTAACATCTAAGATTGGAGGCCCTTTTCTATGTTTGCTGGTGAGAAAGGATTTTTGCTCAGGGGAGTAACCTCCATTACCAGGTTGCTTATGAGTTCATTTCACACTACTTTGGATTATAATTGTCAGGCTCGCTTGAATCTCCTGCTTAATATGTTTGTGTCATCATCGCAAATCAACCGCTTTGTACTTAAAAAACACTTCAACCAGTAAAATGCTCTTTGGCTTTAACATCAGCCTGACAATGAGGGTTTGTACACTAAGTGTTTAACAAACAATAACATAGACCTACTGTAGGACCCATAACTTCACCTAACAATAACATAGACCTACTGTAGGACCCATAACTTCACCTAACAATAACATAGACCTACTGTAGGATCCATAACTTCACCTAACAACAACATAGACCTACTGTAGGACCCATAACTTCACCTAACAATAACATAGACCTACTGTAGGACCCATAACTTCACCTAACAATAACATAGACCTACTGTAGGACCCATAACTTCACCTAACAATAACATAGACCTACTGTAGGATCCATAACTTCACCTAACAACAACATAGACCTACTGTAGGACCCATAACTTCGCCTAACAATAACATAGACCTACTGTAGGACCCATAACTTCACCTAACAATAACATAGACCTACTGTAGGACCCATAACTTCACCTAACAATAACATAGACCTACTGTAGGACCCATAACTTCACCTAACAATAACATAGACCTACTGTAGGACCCATAACTTCACCTAACAATAACGTAGACCTACTGTAGGACCCATAACTTCACCTAACAATAACATAGACCTACTGTAGGACCCATAACTTCACCTAACAATAACATAGACCTACTGTAGGACCCATAACTTCACCTAACAATAACATAGACCTACTGTAGGACCCATAACTTCACCTAACAATAACATAGACCTACTGTAGGATCCATAACTTCACCTAACAACATAGACCTACTGTAGGACCCATAACTTCACCTAACAATAACATAGACCTACTGTAGGACCCATAACTTCACCTAACAATAACATAGACCTACTGTAGGACCCATAACTACACCTAACAACAAATATAGGAAAATAGCTCTGTGTGTTGAACAATAGCCTATCCATCAAGGAACATTTCTCTACACATGATGAGCTAAGTATCTCTGTGTCCAAACAGACTAACGAGACCCTACAGTAAATCAAGCAGACAATAACACATTATAAACATCAATTTGTTAGGGATGTTGGATCCAACGTGGAGCACGGCATAACTGTCTTTACCAGAGTAATGAATGAAGAAGCACTTTGGTTGTTGTTGCATGTCGTGATGTTTGTCATGTGACTGGCATTCAGAAAAGTATTTCCTGGATCTTCTGATAGTTGATCATGTGACTGTAACTAAACATCTACAGTATTAAGTATTATGTGTAATTATTGAAGAACTGCGTTAATGACAGTATCCATTTGAGTGTTGTCAATAAAGCTAAGATAAAAAAAAAAAAAAAATGTATTTCACCTTTATTTAACCAGGTAGGCTAGTTGAGAACAAGTTCTCATTTACAACTGCAACCTGGCCAAGATAAAGCAAAGCAGTGCGACAAAAACAACAGAGTTACACGTTGGATAAACAAACGAACAGTCAATAACACAATAGAAAAATCTATATATAGTGTGTGCAAATGGAGTACGGAGGTAAGGCAATAAATAGGCCATAGTAGTGAAGTAATTACAATTTAACACTGGAGTGATAGATGTTCAAGTAGAAATACTGGTGTGCAAAAGAGCAAAAAAACGTAAATAAAAACATGGGGATGAGGTAGGCAGTTGGATGGGCTATTTACAGATGGGCTATTTACAGATGGGCTGTGTACAGCTGCAGCGATCGGTAAGCTGCTCAGATAGCTGATGCTTAAAGTTAGTGAGGGGAGATATATGTCTCCAACTTCAGCGATTTTTGCAATTCGTTGCAGTCATTGGCAGCAGAGAACTGGAAGGAAAGGCGGCCAAAGGAGGTGTTGGCTTTGGGGATGACCAGTGAGATATACCTCCTGGAGCGCGTGCTATGGGTGGGTGTTGCTATGGTGACCAGTGAGCTGAGTGAAGTCGGCCTAGCAAAGACTTATAGATGACCTGGAGCCAGTGGGTTTGGCGACGAATATGTATACCAGGTCGATTAGAAAGGCCTGCTCGCAGAAGTGTTCTAGGGAGCATGTGACAGTGATGAGGGGTGGCCGTTTGACCGCAAACCCATAACGGATGCAGGCGATGAGGCAGTGATCGCTGAGATCCTGATTGAAAACAGCAGAGGTGTATTTGGAGGGCAAGTTGGTCAGGATAATATCTATGAGGGTGCCCATGTTTACAGATTTAGGGGTTGTACCTGGTGGGTTCCTTGATAATTTGTGTGAGATTGAGGGCATCTAGCTTGAATTGTAGGACGGCCGGGGTGTTAACCTCACTAGGGTAGGGGGCACTGTTTTCACCTCCGGATGAAAAGCGTGCCAAAGTAAACTTGGTAGATTTGGATAGAAAACACTCTAAAGTTTCCAAAACAATGTCTGTGAGTATAACAGAACTGATATGACAGGCGAAAACCTGAGAAAAATACATCCAGGAAGTGGGATTTGTTGTTGTTGTAGTTTTCCATTGACTGCCTATACAGATTCCATTGACTTAGGTCTCAAATTGCACTTCCTAGGGCTTCCACTAGATGTCAACAGTCTTTAGAAATAGTTTCAGGCTTGCATCCTGAAAAATGAGAGTGTAAGACCACTCTGAATGAGTGGACCATTCAGTATCTCAGAGATTTTTCATGCGCGAGACCGAGAGCGCACCTTTCTTGTTTACCTTTTATATTGACGACGTTATTGTCCGGTTGAAATGTTATATATTATTTAGGCTAAAAACAACCTGAGGATTGATTATAAACATCGTTTGACATGTTTCTATGAACTTTACTGATACTTTTAGGATTTTTCGTCTGGCTGTAGTGATTGCCTTTGAGCCTGTGGATTACTGAACAAAACGCATGAACAAAACGGAGGTTTTTGGATATAAAGAGAGACTTTATCGAACAAAACGAACATTTATTGAGTAAATGGGAGTCTTGTGAGTTGCAACGATATGAAGATCATCAAAAGTAAGTGATTCATTTTATCGCTATTTCTGACTTGTGTAACTCCTCTACTTGGCTGGTAACTGTTTGTAATGATTTGTCTGCTGGGCGCTGTTCTCAGATAATCGCATGGTATGCTTTCACGGTAAAGCCTTTATGAAATCTGACACCGTGGTTTGATTAACAAGAAGTTAATCTTTAAACCGATGTATAACACTTGTATGTTTTATGAATTCTTATGAATATTTCTGTTTTTGAATTTGGTGCTCTGCAATTTCACTGGATGTTGGCCATGTGGGACGGTAGCGTCCCACACCCCCTAGAGAGGTTAACCTCTTATGGCTAGGGGGCAGTATTTTCACGGCTGGATAAAAAACGTACCCGATTTAATCTGATTATTAGTCCTGCACAGAAACTAGAATATGCATATAATTATTAGCTTTGGATAGAAAACACTCCAAAGTTTCTAAAACTGTTTGAATGGTGTCTGTGAGTATAACAGAACTCATTTGGCAGGCCAAAACCTGAGAAGATTCTGTACAGGAAGTACCCTGTCTGACCATTTCTTGCCCTTCTTTGTCATCTCTATTCATTACAAAGGATCTCTGCTGTTACGTGACACTTCCTACGGCTCCAATGGGCTCTCAGAGCCCGGGAAAAACCTGAATGACGTAATTCAAAGCCCTGGCTGAAACACACGAGCGCTTTTGCTAAGTGGTCTATCAGAGGACAAAGGGCTTAGGCTCGAGCACTGGCCGCCCCCGCCTTTCTGTTTTTCCCTCCGTTTACAGACACACAGATTCCCGGTCGGAATATTATCGCTTTTCTACGAGATAAATTGCATAAAAATTGATTTTAAACAGCGGTTGACATGCTTCGAAGTACGGTAATGGAATATTTCAAAAAAATGTCACGTTATGCGCCATGCGTGCGACCGTGATTTACCATTGGGATAGTGTCTAGAACGCACGAACAAAACAGAGGATATTTGGATATAACGATGGATTATTTGGGACCAAACCTACATTTGTTATTGAAGTAGAAGTCCTGGGAGTGCATTCTGACGAAGAACAGGAAAGGTAAGACCATTTTTCTTATAGTAAATCTGATTTTGGTGAAGGCTAAACTTGCCGGGTGTCTAAATAGCTAGCCCGTGATGGCTGGGCTATGTACTTAGAATATTGCAAAATGTGCTTCATCCGAAAAGCTATTTTAAAATCGGACATATCGAGTGCATAGAGGAGTTCTGTATCTATAATTCTTAAAATAATTGTTATGCTTTTTGTGAACGTCTATCGTGAGTAATTTAGTAAATTGTTAGTAAATTCCCGGAAGTATGCTAGTTCTGAACGTCACATGCTAATGTAAAAAGCTGTTTTTTGATATAAATATGAACTTGATTGAACAAAACATGCATGTATTGTATAACATAATGTCCTAGGTGTGTCATCTGATGAAGATCATCAAAGGTTAGTGCTGCATTTAGCTGTCTTTTGGGTTTTTGTGACATTATATGCTAGCTTGAAAAATGGGTAGTCTGATTATTTCTGGCTGGGTAGTCTGCTGACATAATCTAATGTTTTGCTTTCGCTGTAAAGCCTTTTTGAAATCGGACAGTGTGGTTAGATTAACGAGAGTCTTGTCTTTAAATAGCTGTAAAATAGTCATATGTTTGAGAAATTGAAGTAATAGCATTTCAAACGTTTTGAAAACCCCCTAGAGAGGTTAAGCATATCCCAGTTTAGGTCACCTAACAGAACAAACTCTGAAGATAGATGGGAGCCAATCAATTCACATATGGTGTCCAGGGCAGCTGGGAGCTGAGGGGGGTCTGTAACAGGCGGCAACAGTGAGAGACTTATTTCTGGAGAGATTCATTTTTTAATTAAAAGCTTGAACTGTTTGGGCTTAGACCTGGAATGTATGATAGAACATTGCAGGCCATCTCTGCAGTAGATTGCAACTCCTCTCATTTTGATGGAAAATGTTGTAGTTGGGGATGGAAATTTCAGAATTTTGGTGACCTTCCAAAGCCAGGATTCAGACACGGCAAGGACATCAAGGTTGGCGGAGTGTGCTAAAGCAGTGAGTAAAACAAACTTAGGGAGGAGGCTTCTGATGTTAACATGCATGAAACCAAGGCTTTTACGGTTACAGAAGTCAACAAATGAGAGCGCCTGGGGACACACAGGGCCTGGGATAACGTCTACATCACCAGAGGAGTAGGATGAGTCAGGTCATGTTGACGACTGGCTCCCCTCCAGTCAGGTCATGTTGACGACTGGCTCCCTCCAGTCAGGTCATGTTGAAGACTGGCTCCCTCCAGTCAGGTCATGTTGACGACTGGCTCCCTCCAGTCAGGTCATGTTGACGACTGGCTCCCTCCAGTCAGGTCATGTTGACGACTGGCTCCCTCCAGTCAGGTCATGTTGACGACTGGCTCCCTCCAGTCAGGTCATGTTGACGACTGGCTCCCTCCAGTCAGGTCATGTTGACGACTGGCTCCCTCGTCATTTGTGTGTCTTATTTATTTAATCAAACAGCGTGCTTAAAGCATCAGACAAGTTCAGTACATACAGATTTTATAAAAACACATGGGGTGATTGGTAGAAAGAACAGATGACTCTTGGTTGACCAAGATGTATTTTAGTTGGGGACAGCACTAGAACATGATTTTGGGGCTCCCGAGTGGCGCAGCGGACACTGCATCTCAGTGCTTGAGGCTTCACTACAGACACCCTGGTTCAAATCCAGGCTGTATCACAACCGGCCGTGATTTGGAGTCCCATAGGGCGGCGCACAATTGGCCCAGCGTTGTCCGGGGTAGGCAGTCATTGTAAATAAGAATTTGTTCTTAACTGACTTGCCTAGTTAAATAAAGGTTACATTTAAATACATTTAAAAATAGAGTTTCATGACAAACCATTTTTTACAAATCCGGCAAGGCACCAATTTTGAGACGGGTTTAAAACAAAGGTTTCAAACCAATTCATGAATGTAATTGAATCTAGGTATGTCTTGCCTTTAATGTAATGGCATGAAAAACAATTGGCTGAATATTATACAATGACTTATCAACAGCTCTAATAATTTGCCTCCACAGGAAATCTACACTGGCAATTCTAGAATATACTATATAGCCCAGAAACCTGGTTAAACTATCATTATGACATCATGGATGAATTCTAGAATATACTATATAGCCTAGAAACCTGGTTAAACTATCATTATGACATCATGGATGAATTCTAGAATATACTATATAGCCTAGAAACCTGGTTAAACTATCATTATGACATCATGGATGAATTCTAGAATATACTATATATCCTAGAAACCTGGTTAAACTATCATTATGACATCCTGGATGAATAAATTTGAGTAGTTACACTCCTCCTTCCCCCATCCCTCAGCTGTTTACCAAACCAAGCCTCTGGGCAGCCATTTTGTTACTGTTGAAAAAACCCACACAACCCAGCAATCTGCCGTTCATACAACAACAAAGCTGTCATTCCACCACTGTTTTGGTTATAAGATGATTATGGGGTTGGAGAAATGTAACTACTTTCAAATTCATAGACAGACATATGGATGCAAGGACTGACCATCCATGATATCAACATTATAGTTTTAACTATGTTGAGGCTATACAGTGTTGGTTTACATTTCTAAACATTGGAGTAAAAAAAAAGCTTATTTGGGGTTCTGATGGGGTACAACAGTTGAACTAAGCTCATGAGGCATGTGTTATATTCTTCAAGAATCAATGGTTATAAAAAAATTATTTTAAAAGTCTAAATATGGATGTAGCTGTTGAATATTTCCGCTTTAACACCACACATCAGTTCAACAACTGCAGAGTTTGTGCCTCTGTATTTAAGACAGTACTTACTAGTGTTAATCAGGGAACGGTTTCTCAAAACCATCTTATGGCTAAGTTCACCGTTAGAACCATTGGACGCCTTAAGATGCGTTTGGGAAACCGGGCCCAGATGTCCAGTTTCCTCCTTTATCGATGTAACAGTCATCTCCTCCTCATCTTTCACTCCATAAACTGCATCCTCCTCTTCTTTTACTGTAACATCCTCCTCCTCTTTCACTCTGAACGCGTATTTTTCTTCTTTCACAGTAACGGCCTCACCCTCTACTTCTTGTTTTACTGTGATGTTCTCTTCTTTAGCAGGAGAGTAGCTCAGTGACCGCATGGTCGGAGATGTTAGCTAGCTAGGCTAATGCTAACTTAACCAGCCCGCTAGCTGAATAATAACAACAACACCGTAAATATGAAATTAAATCGGATAACTAACTAGACGACAGAAGTGGGTTTAAAACACAGTGGCTAATATACACTAAAGCGTCTAATGAGCTTTATCGGTTCGGCTATTTTGTCTAGCAAGCTACCGGGGTGGCTGACGAACTGTTGCTACTGTTGAAAGAAGCGTTCCGTCCACTACATTATACGTCACACCAACAGCATTACCTTAAATTCCCACACCGCCATCTGCTGACTGGAGTGGGTAACGCAGTTGAGTAAAATGTTTATTTAATTTTCAGACAAAAGTTAAAGGGTAGGAATCCGGGACGTCGATAGGCTTAAATATTCATTAGCCTAAATATTCATTAGGGACATCGCTGGTACTAAAATATTAATTAGCCCCCCTTAAATAAATCAATATCAGTCAATATATTTTTTCTGTGATTTATTTTTTTCGTCAACCGTTCCATCGCATCTCAAACTTTTTATGGGGCCGCACTAGGACCGGGGGAGGCTGCTGCTGCACTAGTGACTGTTAGAATTTCTTCAGTAAAGATGGTGGACAGTGTAATAAAGATAATCTAACGTTTTACCTAATGATATATAAGGAGGGCATTTGCACAACATGTTTCACAACAGCACACAACAAAATTCCAGAGACATATTGAGCAACCAACTGATACCAATCATGACCACACCCAGAGACAGATGGCTGACTTAAGCCCTAGCCACACGAACTGACCACTGGTGTAAAGAACAACATCCCATGAATATCGCAAGCACCCAGACACGAATTACCAGAAATACACACACACACACTTAGGTGTGTTGGACTCCGAGGACAAAGGACACTGCCAAGGGCCAATGGGAAGTGGACACCACCTGGAGAGTGGACCGTCCCTCCACTCATCGACCAGTCAGGAGAGCGGACCTACTAGACTCAACGTCAACACACTGTTATTTCATTGTATAAATTGGATGTACACTATGTTTCGGGGCTCTCTTCTGCTAGTTCCCTATGAGCTAAACGAAGGAGTCCGTGCACGCTCAGCCAAATATCTTTGTCTCATAATAAACTGCCTTACTATAAACTGAATCAACCCGGTCAAGCGTCTTGACTTGTCTCCTTCTCAAATAATTGATCATCAACAAAATTGGTAGCAGAGGATGGTTTCATACTTCTGAAATTCGGTCCATTAATGGTTGATGTGAGAGGAGACAAGTCCGGGACAATCTCGTAAGGACGGGTGACCTGTTCGCAGGAGACATCGGCAATTCTGCCCGCCCCAGGAAACTGATCAACGAGCTCGACTAAGTAAGGTAAGCAGAGCCTGTTAAAACAAAATCTGCATATTGTATTATAGTCTCATCCAAATTCTGATCAGTAGTACTGGGCGTGAGTATGAATTGTTGTCGAAATTGTAATAACTGTAATTAAATGTTAAGGCCGAACACAAAGATATTTGACTGAATAGATTTTAAGTTAGTTAAGTCCTGTGTGGACCCGTCCTGTGTGGACCCGTCCTGTGTGGACCCGTCCTGTGTGGACCCGGCCTGTGTGGCCCATCATTGATAGAATATATCTGTTGACTTGGGGGACGACTGACGTGGCAACCAGTTGAGTCCACCCATATTATTCAGATTAATTAAAAGTAGATAAAGAGTCTGTTTGTAGTCCTGTGTGGACCCGTCCTGTGTGGACCCGTTCTGTGTGGACCCGTCCTGTGTGGACCCGGCCTGTGTGGCCCAATATTGATAGCATAAATCTGTGAGATTCGGGGAATGACTGGTCTGGCCACCCGCTAAAATTCACCCGTATTTTTCAGGTTTATTTAAAGTAAATAAGCAGGCCTGTGTGGCCCCAAATTTTAGGGAAACGACTGTTGGTATGGGGGAGGACTGATTTTGGAATCGGCTGCAATCTACCCATGTCATACAGAAAACTTAAAAAGTGGTAGATTCATTCGGCTGAAAGAAATGAATATTAGAATAGGTATTGTTTAAACTTATAGAATAGGCTGATTCAGCCTCGTCCCGAATTCAGTAAACTGCATACTGCTCGGTGAGACTTGATAGAAGTGTAGCTCCTTCCGACGCGACACTATAGGTGCAAACCACGTCCCGGATTTCAGTTTATTCTGCCCGGTAGTCTGGGAAGGAGCCATAATTTGCTGACCCGCATATTTGTATTCCTTGCTGCATAATTGTTTATAAATCTGTTCTGAATGTATGTGTTTGATAAACTGCATTTGTATAAGCCTGATTGAAAGTTTTATAGTTAATTCCGGACTGGTAATTGCAAGTTATTAAGGTCCGTTCCTTGAGACCCCGACCAATTCGAATAAATAAACTGATGTGGCCGCCGTGCCGTGAATATTGCCTGGGAAATTAGACAAGGAATAACACTTTGTTTACGAGGGTGGGGCACCAGAGATAAGTCAGTGTCCGCGCCGTGAATACATCGCTGGTTCCAACCAGCGACGGGCTAAGTATACAAAGTTAGTGGAACGCGCCACTCAAACCCTTAAGGCTAAATAGCTAAGGTATGTGCAGGTTTGAATATGCCTGGTCCACCAAGGGAGGGAGGTCATATGCCCGCCCTTGATGTACAACAAATTGTAATGTCTGTATGTGAGAAAACTGACGGAACTTTCTGCAGCTCTCTCCACACAGATCCGCAAGGTCCAAGAGGGGGAGCTGTTGGGAGACTCGCCACCACTGAAGGTAAAAGTTGGGGACTGAGTGAGGGTCAAGGTCCACAAGAGAAAGTGGCTGGAACCCAGGTGGACTGGGCCGTACGAAGTGAAGGAAGTTACTTCACACTCTGTCCAGGTCAAAGGTAAATCAGGAGCACCTTGGCACCACCTTACACATTGCACTCCAGCCCCAACCCCTTCCAGAACTTTGACTGAAACCAGGGCCGATTTGCGCGCCCTACTTAAATTCGATTCCAACCACTGAAACCTTAGTTGGGGAAAATGGGACAATGGCTTCCGTTTCCACGACCTAAGGCACCACGCCCAGGGTCGGGGTACATCCCTCCCTGGGAGAGGCTGGGGATATCAGCTCCCCTGTTTGTTATTTTTGTGAGTGTACACTACTAGGCTGATCACCACCGCTATTGACCCTGGTCAGGCTGATAGGGGCCTAATGTTTCCTTTGCTTCAGTTGAAAGACACTGAACCCGAGTATGCATTTGAAATAGTTTAGAATTCACGCCTGCCACGCGGGAGGCCCGGGTTCGGATCCCAGCCCATGCACCATGGGACTAAAATGAAAGAACATACAGGTGGAGTTAATTTTAAATTAACAGGGAAGGTGCACATTAAACACAGTTGTGTATAATGGCAGGGTATTCCTAACAAACAGAATGGGTCGGTTTGCAGACAAACTGAAAGGGTTTTAAGGTTTCAAGCAATCTTGGGTCAAATTGGTTAAATAGTACGTTAAAATATGGGGTTTCATAGATTGAAGTACAGTATTGTATCCAAGGGTAGCGCATGTTCAATTAAGTTTAAAACTAATGATTGGGGGGAGTACAATGGAAGTATAAGCATTTTTAGGTTTTGTTTGTAGTTAACTTTTGGGTTTCTGAATCGGTGTAGTATGAGGAAATGCTGAACAAGTGGTTATTTTATGGAATATGGAGCGCTTAGCTCTTTGGGGAAAAATTCCTAGGGACAGGATATCTTAAAGGGGTAGACACACATGGCATTTTGAAGTTTTGTTTTCTGAGTTTTAATTAAACACGTGAAATTCTTTTAATAGGGAATGTCCTGGGAACCTGGGATACAAAATGTAGATAAAGTTCTTAGCTTTCATTTGTCTAATGTAGTAAGAAACACGGTTCTGAAAGGGTGGTATGACTTTTGACCCCTCTAGTGGCTTCCCTGTGTGGTCTGATCAGCCACATTGAAAAGCCATTTGGATGGTGAATTTAAGGTCATTTGGGATACTGACTTTAAGGAAATTTGTAGAACTGATAATTATGATGGAGTTAAAGTTCTTAGAGACAATTGATAATTTGAACCAATGAGAAGACTAAAAGGGCAAAGCCTTAGAATAAGGGTAGGCTTCCTTAAGTCTATTTTCCTAGAACAATAAGGGTACATTAATTTTCCTTTATGGTAGTTCAGATGTTTATTTTCCCTTAGGAAGTCAGCTGTGGTTGTAAGCAGTGGAAGAGATTTAACACAACAAGGCTGTGGAATTGATATACTAGTATTACTATATTTTGTTGTGAATAAGTTTAATAATGGTGGACTTATGTCAACAGAACAGGGATACATGACATCTGTAGGCGATCCAGGATTATTGAGGGTATCGAGATAAAATTAAGTAGATATGGAATATCTAGACAGGTTGATTTTTCTAAAGTTCAGGAGTGCAACCAAGGAGACAATGAGACATTTAGTCAATATTTGGAAACAACCATATTATGAGAAAAAGCTGGAGACAGATAGAAGGGCAGACAGAGAGATCCTCCCCTGCACTGCTGAAACCTTGAGGGTTGGGGAGTAGCAGGAAGAAAGGAGGGGGACAGCAGGTGTAGATAGGAAGAGAATTTGGTTCACTAAAGCTCTAGGATATTAATTCATGGAGAGACTATCGGCTCCGTTGGCAGGCATTTTAGTTTTGATTTTAAGTTTATGTCTGGTAAATTCGCTAGGAGGAGATATGATAATTTTGTTGAAAGTAATGGTTACCCTAACTAAAAGGGCAATGAAAGCTTAGTTGGTTTCAGGTGTTAGACACTGAACCATTGCCCAGACACTATTCTGCACAGTGGGCCGAAATAGTAGCATTGACTAGAACCGGTGAAATAAGAAAGGAGAGAAAAGTTACTATTTACACAGACAAGCACATAGACATTTAAAACCATACAAAGCAGCATGGATAAATCTTAAAGACGATAAGAACCTTGACAGAGGATTGTTAAATGATAGCCAAGGATGAAGGCCCCAGGGAGAATTGGACATGTGGAAAATGAAAGGGGGAATCCTACAAGAGAAGGTCTGACATAAGGATAATTTGTTTAGATAGGCAGCAATATTTATACATGGCTTGAGCCATGTATAAATAGGGGGAGTATGATAGAGCAATCGTTAGAGGCGATAGAACAGGTTAGGATAATTACTTAAACAAATTGTTTGTTGTAGAATATCCATTCCAACATTTGTAATTGGACTTATTGAACTATTCCGAATTGAGGGGAAGGAGGGGTGTTTAACAATAACAGATAAGTATAGCAAATAGGTAGAAGTGTTCCCAACTTACTTGGTGGACATGATTATGGTAGCTAGAATATTAGGACAAGATATAATCCCTAGTGTTGATACTGGGATCTATCTCTTTAAATGATGGATGACAGTTTAGCTAATCAGGTAGAGCCTATAGAATGCCAGAGATAGGGAGAATAGAGATACCAGAACAGGTAGACATAGAAGTTAAAGATATACTAGCAGAGCACATGAGAAGACTGTTTGTTAACCAAACCCGTATGTCCAAGATTTTGTGTCCAACAGGTGAATTACAGGAGAAGGTGATTCACTCAATCCAACTAGGAGACTGGGTGTGGATCCAGTCCCTGAGGAGAAAAGACTGGAAGCAACACCGTTGGGAAGGCCCATACCAGGTGCTGTTAAACCATTGCCTTTGCCATTAGAAAAGCTGAGAGAGTCACTTGGGTCCACGTTACCCACTGCAAGGAGGTATGTACACATATGAGCACTGCTGACCACACACAGAGTTAGGAGAAGAACCGAGCACCAACAGGGTCCGGGGGTTACCTCCTTAACGAAGATTCCCTATCCCGACCGTTCATCACTGTGTGTGCTCCTAGAGGTAGCTGTAGCTCAGTTGGTAGAGCATGGTGTTTGCAATGCCAGGGTTGTGGGTTCGATTCCCACGGGGGGCCATGTATGAAATGTATGCATTCACTATTGTAAGTCGCTCTGGATAAGAGCGTCTGCTAAATGACTAAAATGTAATGTAAATGTAGGTGTGAGTATGGGGTGGTACCTAGCAGAGAGACTAAGGGCAGGAGAGGGTTGGTGGTTTTTGGGAAGAGTAGAGACTCTGAGCTGCATCATAGTCTAATCTTTCTGATACATTCAGATCCACCACC